>NC_069501.1:836883208-837183208 GCF_027579735.1 Bombina bombina
AAGAACTCTGCTTAGGGATATTTGCTCTTTCGCTTTAGCATAAAAATGTAAATTAAAAACATTTTATTACCTAATATTTGAGGATTTTTATGTTAACCTGTCACAATATATATATATATATATATATATATATATAAAATTATGGGGGGAGATAAAAAACTGAAATTAAAATCCTCCATGTCTCAAAATGAAATCAATGTAAATATTTGCATAGGAAATTAGTACATCTAGGCAAGTATCCCCGCTTGCTTTTCCCCAGAAATTCTTAATATACAATGTTTCCAATGTATAAGAGAATTGTGGGTAATATATGCAAATTAGATATGCAAATTCTCAGTTTTTTTGCTTCAAAAATACTGTTTTGACACAGCGATCCTTAACCTCTCAAGGACATATGACGGAATTTTTCCGTCATAAAACAATTGAGCAAACTGAAAGCTGTGTCCTTAAAGGGTTAAAATTTGCTGTCATAATCCTGTTAAAAAGGATCGCTGTGTCAAAACAGTATTTTTGAAGCAAAAAAACTGAGAATTTGCATATCTAATTTGCTTTGCATATCTTACACACAATTCTCTTGTGCATTGGAAACATTGTATATTAAGAATTTCTGGGGGAAAGCAAGCGGGGATACTTGCCTAGATGTACTAATTTCCTATGCAAATATTTACATTGATTTATATATATATATATAGAGAGAGGATATGCACTCTCAGGATTTGTGAAAAACCAAGTCAAGATTTATTGACGGGGGTCATGATAAACATCTTCTTCAGAACAACAAACAGCGATCAAACAGCACTTATATAGTGTACATAAAAATAATTGAATTACATACCCCCACACATTTGCAAATTGTGGCACCAAACAGAACAGACTGGTGTCTGTGGAACGCATGCCTGTGTTCCACTGCATTGCAGAACTGGAAGTTGTGATCCGGTCACTTCCGGTTTGGCTACACACTCAATTTTTCATTTTGCATTTTCAACACAATCATAAATTGCTTTAGACTAAACATCCTCAAGTCTAAAGTGCCTCAAAGGTCTCTGTCATGAGATGCAGGACATATGCAGGACACAGCAATGATGGTACAACTCTATTTTATTGCAGAGCATAGCAATACACATCTAGTCAGGTTGATTGTACTAAACTAACTGCGACACAGACACCGGACCGAAGCCCCGCCCCCAAACTAGTGACATCACATCCTGCTCTCATCACATCTTCCCCTTTTTCAAAGGCGAAGCATACATTTGCATATAACAAATAACAAGGTATACGAACAGAGTATACAACAACATTTTTTTTTTTTTAAGAACATTATATGAACAGAAAACATAAACAAATAAATTACATCCTGACTTGGACATCGGGGTAGACTACCCTAGTCCACAGTGACCATGGGATTATTCTGCCCATACTTCCGGTTACTGTTCTAGCAAAAGTCAGTCCCTATATCGGGCCGGAAGTTTCACCACTCTTCCGCTTGATGTAACTTTTCATGAACTGTCCTCTGATACAGAAGGTGGTGAATTAGAGTCTGCTGGAGGCAAAGACATATCCCCGCTGTGATCTTGCTGAGGGGAAGGCACCTCTCTTAGAACAGGGGATCCCACCGGCGATGGTACTGAGGCATCCAGTTCCAGACTCTCAGTTACAGGCTGAAGATGTCTTCAGTTACGGCGTGTAACCGTCCCTCCCTCAGTAAGGACTGTATAAGACCTTGGTTCTGGAGAGCTGCCAACTACCGTAGCAGGCGTCTTCCATTTCTTCTCATTGTCCAGTTTAATTCTGACACTTTGGCCCACTTTCAGTTCCTGTAAGGGGCTGACAGAATGTCTCCTGTCGTAGAAGAAACGATAACCCTTTTTGGCCTCTTCATCCCTCCTAAGGACTTTGTCCCGAGGAACAGGGCCAGGCGGCTTGAAAACACCCACTGAGGGTAAAATGGTGCGAGACTGGCGTCCAAGCATCAGCTGTGCCGGGCTAAACCCGGTGGCTTGAATGGGCGTCGCCCTGTATGACAAGAGGGCTAGGTACGGCTCAGATTGCTTTAGAATGAATTTTGTTGTTTGAACTGCCCTTTCAGCCATTCCGTTGGCCTGCGGATAATGTGGACTTGATGTGGAATGTACAAAGTCATATTCCCTGCTGAAAGCACTGAACTCTGTAGAAGCGAACTGCATACCATTATCACTCACCAGCTCCATTGGAATGCCCCAGCGGGTGAACAAGCTCTTCAGGCGAATGATAACGGCCTGACTTGTGATATCATTCAGGGGTGCAATTTCCAAATACCTGGAATAGTAGTCGATCACAACAAGAAACTTTTTCCCGTGCAGTTCACACAAATCAGCAGCTATTTTCTGCCACGGCCCAGCAGGCAGAAGAGTAGAAATCAAGGGCTCCCTTCTCTGAGTAGGCCGGCGTTCCCGGCAAAAGGCACATTTAGACACGTCATTTGCAATGTCGGAGCTGATCCCAGGCCACCACACAGCTGTAGCTGCCCTTTCTCTGTACTTTGTAATGCCTAAGTGGCCATCGTGAATCCTGTTTAACATCTCCTTCTTCATGCTGACAGGAATTACAATGCGGTCTTGGAACAGCACCAACCCCTCCAGCTCCGTGAGCTGCGACCTCTCTGGCTGGTAAGCATTTAAAGACATCCAGGCTGCCCGGCTCTCGGGCCAGCCTTCTTTTATGTACCTTATAACTTCTTGCAGATCTGTGTCCAAATATGTCTCTTTCTTTATCTCTTCCAGTTTCCTTGAAGAAATGGACTTAGAGGCCAGAACTGAATCAACATACACTTTCACATCCGATTCTGTGGAGGATTCTTCAGCAGCAGCCAGCGGGAGCCTGGATAGTGTATCCGCCACAACCAGTTGTTTCCCCGGCACATGAACTGCCTGAACATTGAACCTGAGAAGTCTCATTAAAAGTCTCTGGCATCTCAAGGGTGTTTTGTCAATGTCATAAGAGTTGATTAGAGGGACTAGTGGTTTGTGGTCAGTTTCCAGACTAAATTTCTCCAAACCCACTAGATAGCGCTGGAAGCGCTCACAGGCCCAAACTGCAGCAAGGCACTCTTTCTCAATTTGAGCATATTTTGACTCTGCAGCCATCAGTGTGCGGGAACAGTAGGCGATGGACTGTAGTTTATTTCCGTTTAGCTGCAGGAGTGCAGCCCCCAACCCATAACTGCTTGCATCGGCACTAACCACAGTCTTTTTTGAAGGGTCTTAGAACCCCAAAACTGTTGATAAATCTGGAAGAAACTTGCCCACGTAATTTACAAGGCCCAATATCTGTCTCAGCTCATGTACATCAGAGGGGCTTTTCATCTGTTCAATAGCACAAATTTTCTCGGGGTCTGGCTTGATGCCCTCCCCGTTGATGATATGTCCAAAGTAGCATAATTCAGTTTTCCTAAAATGACATTTTTCTTTATTCAGCCTCAGCCCAGACTCTTTGATAGCCTGTAGCACACAACTCAAACGCTGATCATTCTCCTCCACTGTAGACCCATACACAAGAATGTCGTCCATGACGACCGCTGTGCCCACGTGGTCACTCAGGAGAGAACTCATTTCCCTTTGAAAGATTTCAGGAGCAGAGGATATCCCAAAGGGGAGTCTGCAGAAGCAGAACCGACCTACCGGTGTGATAAAGGTAGTCAGTTTGCGGCACTTTGGATCCAGGGGGATCTGCCAAAAGCCGCTAGAAGCGTCTAATGGGGAAAAGAACTTTGCCCCAGCCAACTTCGGAGCTATATCTTCTAATGTCGGCAGCACAAATCTCTCTCTCTTCACCGCCTCATTCAACCTTTTCAGGTCCACACAGATGCGCACCTTTCCGTTTTTCTTTGCAACTGGAACAATGGGGGCACACCAATCAGTCGCTTCAACAACCTCTTCAATAACCCCCATAGACTTCATGCGCATAAGCTCTTTCTCCACTTGAGGCATGAGCGGGAACGGAATTCTACGAGGAGTAAAAATACTGTATGGGACGGCATCACTTTTAAGTGCTATACGGACTGGTTTGCAATTCAGTAGGCCCAATTCGCCAAACATATCTTCGGAAATCTCATTCACTCTGGCCATGAGGCCCAAGTCGCAGGCTGCTTTTCTGCTCAAAAAATTGTTAACACACTGGCCTAGAATCATATGCACCCACATGGTGAACTTTCTTTGCTTGTACTCACAGCTGGCAAGAAATTTCCCCACGCAATCAATGCGGCCACCAGGACTATGAACATTTGTAGTAACCTTCGCCATCTGGGGCTGTCGAGGCAATTTCATAAATTCAGCAAAAGACATTACAGTGATATCTGCTCCTGTGTCAATCTTAAAATCAACTTTGTCTCCCATTACAGTAAAAGTAACTTTCCAATCTTCCTCTGAGCTTGGCCGTTCCACAACGGACCCCACAAAAAACACTTCCTGACCCTCCTGGTCACCGTCCACCTGCATCTCCTTAATGTATTCAGTTTTACACACCACTTCAAAATGGCCCATTCTGTTACATTTTCTGCATCTTTTATCTCTGGCCGGGCATATAACACTCTGATCATGGGCCCGGTAGCACCGTGTGCATCGGGCATGTTGCGCCCATCCACTTCTAGGCCTTTCCAGTACTTTAGATCTACCGCTCACACTTTGCCTTTCACTAGCAGTTTTCCTAGACTGTTGCACTTCATCCACAATACTCTCAGACCTCAGATAAGCACTTTGCTTTTTCACCAGTTCACTCTGGCGGGCCATCCTAATAGCCCCATCTAACGTTAAATCAGGCTCTAACTGCAGCTTCAGTGAGACTTCAGCATCTGCAATTCCAATAACTATTCTGTCTCTGATTTGCTCTTCTTTAGCAACACCAAACTCACAGAATTCAGCTAGTTCATACAGGCTGCGCACAAATGACTCCACAGATTCTCCCACACGCTGATTACGTTTGTGAAAACAAGCTCTCTCATGAATCACATTTCTTTTGGGCACAAAGTGGGCACTGAGTTTATCCATAACTATATCAAAGTTAAATTCTTCACCTTCTTGGAAAGTAAAAGCATTGAACACTGGCTCCACATCTTTCCCCATAGAGTATAAAAGAGAATTAACTTGTACTTCACCACTCTCCTTGTTCAGTTTGGATGCAATCCTGAAGCGCTGAAACCGCTGACGCCATGTGGGCCAAGCTGTAGGCTGAGAGAAGTCAAAAGGCTCAGGTGGGGTAAACTTTGACATTGCAATCGATCAGGAACAGAAGCGCAGTCCAGAACTTCTGACACCATGTCATGAGATGCAGGACATATGCAGGACACAGCAATGATGGTACAACTCTATTTTATTGCAGAGCATAGCAATACACATCTAGTCAGGTTGATTGTACTAAACTAACTGCGACACAGACACCGGACCTAAGCCCCGCCCCCAAACTAGTGACATCACATCCTGCTCTCATCACAGTCTCCTTAGTGTATAATACACAATTTGTACATCATATCTTGTGTAAAATCGTCAAACAGGAAGTCCCAACCTGCACTTCCTGTTTCAGCTATCACTGCACTCAATTGTGTAAAAAAACAGCAAATCATTTAAACTAAAAACAGTGCATCAGTACACATTCCCCCTTATGTTATGCTTATATCAGCTTTAACAGACTTGTGCAAAAAACAGACTTTTATTTCATAGGAGCTTGTTACCATGGTTACCCTGTTGTTACACTAATTACAGTGTTAAGCCTGCATTACTCCCAGCCTTCTGCTTACTTTTAAGCTAGCTATAAGAGATTCAATAGCTTAATGGGTACCATTACTCTCCTGGCTGTTATGCAAAATGGTCCTTAAGTATTTCAGACATTTTTTTTCTCTACATATCACCCTATTCCAGATCTAGTATCTGATCCTACATGTGTTTATCTGCTATTTTACTCCAACTTTAGATACCATTACATTCACACATGTATATTATAGGCTTAAAGCAGATAATGTTAATCTATAGTTATTTCCTCTAGTACCACTACCCATCTGCATTTAAACCATATTAGGGGTTTCCTGTGCAAAATCGGGTACAAGCTCACTTTAACAGTGATGGCCCAAGACAGGCAGCCCCCATGGATATTAATCCCCAAGTTCTGCCTGATTAGAGGAATCCTGCTGGTGTAAAAATCACCAAATAATGACAAATGACACCTCTATTCTCTATGTGCCACCCTGTTAGATAAGGTACTCCAGGCCTGTAGCACCCCCTAAGTTTAAATCAGATATTTCAGGTCTGGTATTGAATTAAGGCCTCCCGGTTGGATAATTCTCAGTTGGTATATCCATTGTGCCTCACGGGATAGCAGCATTTTGTCCCTATTGCCAACCCTGTCCGGTTTCGGAACGTGGTCAATCAGGACATATCTTATGGAGGACACTGGATGTGCCTGTTCAGCACAGTGCCTTGCCACCTGCTGGTCAAATTGTCCCTTTCCCAGAGTCTGTCTGATTGCCACCCTGTGGTTCGCCATCCTTATTTTTATCATTAGCTTTGTCTTCCCAACATAGTACCTGGCACACGGACAGTGTAGGAGGTACACCACATGTGTGGTGTGACAGGACATTAGGTGTTGTATCTTATACACCTTATTGGAGTGAGGGTGATTAAACGGTTTTGTGGTGATTAAGCCATTGCAAGTGGTGTACCCCAAACATTTATAATACCCTTTTATGTTACTCTTAGATTCTTCTCTGTAGCAAGGTTTAGGATCAATCCTTACCAGCATATCCCTCAAGTTATTGCTTCTTCTGAACCCCACCATTGGTTTCACATTCTTAGTGAAGTTACGTTTTGGATAAGATTCCATGATGGACCAATGAATTCTCACTATTGGCTTATTCTTGCTGTATTTAGTGTAAACCTAGTTACAAAAATTAGTTTTTTTTCATCTTTTGGTTCCTTCCTTACTCCTGTGAGTAGTTCCTGCTGTGTGTATTCCTGTACCTCTTATTTCATGGTATTTACCACCCTATTGTTGTATCCCCTTTCCAGGCATCTTTCTTTAGTTTCCTTCAGCTGTGAGACCCCTGCCACAATATTAGTGTTATTCCTAATAGTTCTTAACAATTCAAATTTAATTATACCCCTTTTTAGGGACAAAGGATGACAGCTCTCTGCCCTCAATATAGAATTTCAGTCAGTAGGTTTGTGGTAGAGTGTTTTTTTCTGAAACCCATAAATGTCTAATCCGAGGTCAAGTTCATTAATATTGGTGCTAGGGACAAAAGTTAGTCCTCTATTTAGGAGTTTATTTTCTGATACGCTTAACTGATGTGAGCTCAGATTGACCACTATGTCATCTACTGGCCCCTTCTTGGAGATCTGAACCTGGTGCTGCACCCTCCGGATGTGTGGTCTATAATTCTTCCCCCTCAGGATCTGGTGGTCACCCCTAAAAAATCCTGTTGGTCATACATTCCTCTGTGTGTATGTAACAAATACAGTAAATGGACCATGCACTAATATCAATTAGCCTCTAGCTCCCCTCTGGAGGTCCCCTAGTGAACCTAGTGATAAATAGTATATAGAGTGAAGAGTCGAGCGCCACAATAGGCTGAGGTAACACGGTGATTGGCTGAGATATAGTCTAGAGTGCTAAACATATAAAATATATAATATATAATTTAATACATATCAAGTAAATATAAAAAATACAATACAAATCATGGATCCATGTATAACAAAAAAGTATAAAATCACATATAAAAACACATATAGACCAGTGTGTCTTGGTTTGATCAGAAAGTTGCAGTCCTGTATAATAAGGATACCAGAGGTTCCAAGTGTGAATACACCAATAAAGATTCAAATGAAAATCCAAATCAACAGTCCAAAAGTCTTATCCTAAGTGTCCGTGATGGAATAATGCAAATAGTGATTTACGATCAATTAGTGAAAAAATAGTGAAGTGAGCTGTGAAAAATAAAACTGTGAAAAAAAAAATCTGATAAAAAACTTCAATAAAAAACTTCAATAAAAATAGTTCATGGAGTGGTACATCATAAAAATAAAAAAAATAAAAAAAAAAATGAAATATAAAAATGTACAAATGTGATAAAAAATCAATGTAAAAAATGCTTCTGTGAAAAAAGGATGTATGTGAAGTAAGGGTATAATGGTAGATTCCTTAATCTGTTAAGGTCTGTGGGTGTCTCCAATGTGTATACAAAACTTTCCTAAAAGAACCTGTGGAGAAAAAACACAAACAATACTGCAAAATAGGTACACTTATAAAACCAGTTAAAGGTAATAAACTTACTTTGGTTATGTCGATGTGTTTCGGCCTCTGAATAGGCCTTTATCAAGACTTCTGTGTGTAAGTGTTTGTCCTCTAGTGGTCATAGTGTTAGGGGTAGATGTATTACTTTCTGTAGTGGAGACTGTGCTTCTGTCTCTGTCTGAAGTTTCTGCTCCGCTAGTGTCCACAGTATCGAACCTAACCCTTCTTGTTATTTGTCTTCTCCTACTCTGGTTTTCATTTTTACTTGTCAACTATCTATACACTTTACCCTGTATATAGTCAGTATTTACTGTATCCTATTTCCTATTTTTGAATGTGACTAGATCATTTTTATATTTTTCAACCTGTTGGCTCAATTTTGTGAGCCAGTTTTCTTCAGTGTCACTAGTAAGTGTACTACTATGTGTTGCCTCAAATGTTATAATCTCTGCTTTAATCTTTGCAAGCAATATGGATACTTCCTCTATGACTAATAGATTGAGATCTAAGAAACACTTATTTAAAATGTTACAACATTTTTCCTAAACTCAGGGTTTTCCTTGACTATCATCCTATACACATCATCATGTGTATAAGAAACAGTCCCCATCTGAGCCAAGTGAGCTTGTATCTCTGTGTTTCCACTTTCCAAGTGTGTAGTCACAGCAATACTTTCCTGTGTGGGTGCTAAAGTTTCCATATTAGACATTTTTCTCACAGTAAGGGATAGTTCCAGAGGTACATTAAGTTCAAAACATGGTTCAGAAAAGTAAATTGCAGTGTATTATAATGAAATTCATTCCTTATGCACAACTTGAGCATGAGCAATAATCAACTGTAACAAAAACAACAACACAATAATGGTGAGGTTCAGGGTATGTAGTATTAAGGGGGTAAACAACTCATCAAAGTATATGCATCCACTCAGTTGTTTAAGTCTCACCAAAGGTCATCCACCTGGGTGCACTATTGAAGTACAATAGAATAATTAGGATATGTACTCTCAGGGTTGTGAAAAAGCAAGTCAAGATTTATTGACATTCCGGGGTCACAATAAACCCCTCTTCAGAACAACAAACAGTGATCAAACAGCACTTAAATAGTGTGCATACAAATAATTGAATTACATACCCCCACACTTTTGCAAATTGTGGCTACACACTCATTTTTCAATTTCCAACACTATAATAAATTGCTTTAAGTCCCAACCTGCACTTCTAGCGATAGCTGAAACAGGACGTGCCGGTTGGGACTTCCTGTTTAACGATTTTACACAAGACATGATGTACAAAGTGTGTAATATACACTAAGAAGACCTTTGAGGCACTTTAGACTTGAGGATGTTTAGTGTAAAGCAATTTATGATTGTGTTGGAAATGCATAATGAAAAAATGAGAGTGTAGCAAAACTGAAAGTGACGGATCACAACTTCTGGTTCTGCAATGCAGTGGAACACAGGCTTGTGTTCCATAGTCATCAGTCTGTTCTGTTTGGCGCCACAACTTGCAAATGTGTGGGGGTATGTAATTCAATTAAATTATGTTTGCACTGCTTATCCTGATATAACTTAATTTTGTTAAATAACGAGCATAATACTTTAAAATGTTGGCCTTAAATGGCACTTAGTCTCTTATCTTTAGGCTTTGATTTAACTTGCTACCTCTCTAACTGGTTATATTCCACAGCTATAAATATATGAGTGACCTCTTAACATGATATAAAAGCAGAGGTTTAAGGTGCTAATTCAGCACCATGTGAGACTGGTATTCTGGTATGAGACTGGTATTCTCTCCCAACCTAGCTTTTTTTTACTGGGGGTTTGAGGTAGATGCCCATTAGTGAGACTGATAAATTATTTCTCATTTATGATCCTCTGTTGCAAATAGAACATATATAGATAAAGATAACAACCTGATTACAGGAGAAGTATGTGTAAAATAATCTTTTGTGTTCTCTTCTGAACACAATTTTATTCTATGATATATTATCTCTCACAATATGTGAATTGATGATCTTTTAACTCTTACTTTTAACAAACAGTAGGTGTACGGGGTCAAAGTAATAGTCAGTTTAATTACATATCTCTTGATCCAGACAGACCTTGGGTATAATTTATTGTGAGGTACAATGATATATTGTAACAGAACGTACCATTTGGGATTTTTTGTAACCTTTTGATTCAATATTTATTGAACTATAATCCCATTACCACCTCTTACCACAATGGTCCTAACAAAAGTGAAATCACATTGATACACATATAGATATCCAGCCATCTATTTAACATTTCTTTATATTAAATGTTGTTTGTCCAGTGTATAATAATACCTTTTTAATAAACCACTTAATAAAAGTTATATTTTATTAGCTACTCCCGTCCTTCCTATCCATCCTCATATGGTAATTGTAGTCTCTTATTTCAGTGTGCCACATAATACCTTTCTTTCTTCTCTATTTTATTATTTTGGATAATTATTATTTTAAAATTTAGGCACTGCCTTTGTAGGGATACGTGGGTTTACCCTCCTAGGATATCCTAAGAGAGGTCATTTTTTCCCCATACCTCTAATTTTAGAGGTTTTCTATTAACTATATAAGTGCTGTTTGATCGCTTTTTGTTGTTCTGTAGAAGGGGTTTATTGTGACCTCGAAACGTCAATAAATCTTGACTTGCTTTTTCACAAACCCTGAGAGTTCATATCCTTATTGCACCCAGGTGGATGACCTTTGGTGGGACTTAAACAACTGAGTGGATGTATATATATATATATATATATATATATATATATATTAGGGTTTTGATTGTGTACTATAATATAACTTTTTTTAAGAACAAGTATACATAATACAGAATGGTTCCCCTGAGGCAATTAGAGTTTTGATTGTGTACTATTCTATAATGATTTGAGAGGTTATGGGATTTAAACCTATTTTAATATTGTTTATATGTTCAAGTAATTGTTTCTTATATGCTCTATGACAAGTGAAAAAAAGTGTGAGCTGAACACTTTAACAAAATGTAAAACAGATCATGACCCTATAAGAAATGATTACTTGAACATATAAACAACATTAAAATAGGTTTAAAATCCCATAACCTCTCAAATCATTATAGAATAGTACACAATCAAAACTCTAATTGCCTCAGGGGAACCATTCTGTATTATGTATACTTGTTCTTAAAAAAAGTTTTTAATGTTTGTAGGGATTTTATACATTTTACATTTTATATTTCAATAACAATGATGAATTGATATGTGTATATATGCATTTGGATTTTAATTGTTGCTATGCAGTTAGGGACCTCACTAACCATACTCTGGGAGGGCCAGATCGATACATACAACTTACCTCATAAAGATTGAGGTTTTCTCAAGTAAGTGTACATCCATCTGGGTGTGAGATGATCGTCTTTAACTCTGGGATTTACCATACTGGACTATACATTTGAATAGCATGTATTCGTGCTGGTATACTATAAGTTTTATACTTTTATCTGTATATTGTATTATATATGTATAATTAATAATATACCATTATATTTTTTGCATTCTGATCACTAGCACTTTCCCTGCTCTTGTTGTTCTATATTTCTTCTACAGAGAGATTTGAGGATCCCCTCTGACCCTAGGGATATAGTGGCTTGTGGTATCTTTTTGCATACATACACCGCTGTGTAGTTGGTTCACATAAATATTGAATAACCCACCTATATTCTGTCTGCACCCCCCAAATAGCACCAGTAGGACTTGTCAGGACGTGTTCCTTGACATTCTACTTGTTTGTATTTATATATATATATATATATTTACATTTAGACACGTAAATGCATGTATCTCTATGTTAAAACCCTTTGCCTGCCTGTCTGCCTGCCTTTTTTCTAACACCTGAGACCTCATATGTTTGAGCCCTCATGTTTATTAGATAGTGTTTTTATGAGTATAACTGTACTCTTAAATGTAACTTTGATTTGTTTTGTGACATTTTTTTGTTTGTCGAAACAGTTAACCAGAGCTCTGGGCATGCACTATCCCGATGCACGTTACCTTCAATTGCACTCAAGCGATCCCGTTTACTTTCAAATTGTAATGAAAGCACTACATCAGATGATCTGAGATAAACCTCTTTTTGATCTTGCGTAACTGTTAGCACTTCAATCGTAATCTGGCCCTAAATAAATTATGTATTCAGAGAAAATAGTAGCCTGAGAATATTTTGTACGTTATTTAAAAAAAAAAAATTATGGGCCAGATTAAAGTGGAGCTCAAAATATTGTTTTAGCTAAAGCAATATTTGTGCTCCACTTTGTAATACCAGCATACACTAATGTGCACTGGTATTACAAGTTTACAGCAATGTGAGAGCATGCTTCCTTTTGCTCCTATGGGAGTCTTGTTTTAATGCAGTCACAGACGTAAGTAGCACAGCTATGGGCAGCACTTAGTAAATATATATATGTATATGCTGATATACATATATATTTATGTGTTGGTATAAGTATATACATATATTAACACATAAATATATATGTATATAAGCATATACATATATATTTACATTGCCGTGTATGAGAACACACAGTTCCCATAGACCACAATGTAAAGGAACTTTTCAGTTTCACTACCACCAACTTTGATGCTCAAAAACTGCCTAGTGCAGTTTTTTTTTATTTTAAATAAAAATCTATAATGCCCTCTATTTTGAGTGCATTTGAGGCACTTTTAGAAAATTAACCAGAGATCAAATTTCTGGTTAATTTTCAGAGGGCTTATTTCTACCACGAAGTTGCGGTAGCAATAAGCAGCCACTTCTAATGGCTGTTTCATTATTGCGCTCCACTTGTAATCAAGCCCTTTATTAGTTGTTTAAATATTGAAAAAAATAAGGGTAAAATTAATGTCCATAAAGCAGTAGGTGTGGCCATATTGTAATTTAGGGTACTTTTTCTGCTAAAGCAAATTAGGAATGGTTAAAAATGGCTTGCTAGAGTGTGCAACCAACGCCTGTGTGAAATAGAGCTGTGTCTGTACTTCCATATTTAACATGAAAGCCCACAATATTCATAATTAAATAACAGAAAAGGAGAACAAAATAAATAATGAAAGTTTATTGCAAAGTTGTTTTACTACATGTAATTAAACAATTTATATTAATTTCCTGAGGTGTTTAATGTCCCTTTAAATTTTCTAACAGCATACACAGCTTCTGTAGGACTGCCTGTGTAAGAAAGATTTTAAACAGTTGCGTTAAACTAAGGGAATTAAAGTAAATTTGTGCAAATTGCCTTACAATGAACTGCTTATACAGAACATGACATCATTGATTAGCAATCACTGGTGACCATATATAAGCTTCCTAATAGAAAAGTAAATAATTAATTCACTCTATTGGTTCCCATGAACCCATCATTTACAATTATATTAAAATATTAACTTCTTAGGTTTAATCTAATGTATTGCTTAGCCTCTTTTGGGACAGATAAAGAGAATACATTTTACTAAATCAAATAAAATTAACATTTCTTTTATTTTTTAAAATACATTTTATGTTAAAATATTACCATAAAATATATATTTACTTTAATAATAAATATAAAATCCTTCAAGACATAATCTGCGGCCAATACACTATATTAACATATTGTTTTAAATCAATGTTTAATACACTTGAACTTTATATATATATATATATATATATATATATATATATATATATATATATATATATATATATATAAATAATTATTTTTTAAAGTCTTTTTTGATACAACAAAGAAAAAATAAATGTCCCTTTAACATAGAAACATAGAAACATAGATATTGACGGCAGATAAGAGCCATAGGCCCAGCAAGTCTGCCCGACCTTACCTAACAGTATAAACTTATCTAGTTCGTAGGATAGCCCTATGCTTGTCCCATGCATTTTTAAAGTCCCCCACAGTGTTTGTTGCTACTACCTCTTGAGGAAGTTTATTCCATAAATCAATCACTCTTTCTGTAAAGAAGTGCTTCCTCAAATTACTCCTGAATCTACTACCTTTTAGCTTGAGCTCATGACCCCTTGTTCTTGAATTTTCCATTTTATGTAAAATACCCACAGCCTCAGTTTTACTAAACCCTTTAATGTACTTGAAAGTTGCTATCATATCACCTCTTTCCCTCCATCATGTGGAAAGTGTAAGCCTTTGATATGAACTCCTGAATATCTGCATCTCTCCATGTGGTTTAACCTTTCCCTGTTTAGCTAAGAATGATAAAATAGTTTTATTTTTGTTTCTTGTGCATCCCTGTAGTCATTCTCCACATTTCATTACACCTCATATGTCTATTGTAAATATTAGATGAGGTATGCCATAGTGACCTGCCGTATTTAACAATTTCATTGCCAGAAAGTAATAAGAGGACACTTGTTGGAGGCCCACTGATGTTTTGCGGGTTATGGGAGGGGGGTGTGCTTTGACTGGGTTTGGCTTGGGGAAGACCGGGGGGCTGGGGAAGAGTAGTGGAAAACAAGGGAGAACACAGTTGGGAGCACATTTGGTAAGCCATTATGCGGGTAGAGTCTAGTGCCCTCCAGCCCTCACCCATTGTGATGACACTGCATGTTCCTCTTTTTGTCACTCTGTCTAGTAGATTTTCAATTATGTATATGATTTTTTTATTACTCCTCATTTCAATTTAAATATTTTGGGTTTGTTTCTGGGAATTACTCCCCTCTCCATACATCTATATACACAATGGTCTAGATTCAATAGAACTCATTTATGAAAGTAAAAAAAATTAACATAGCAACACTAAAATTGTGACATTCAAAGAAATATATAATTGCATATTGTCAAATATGCAAGTTGCAAGATCAGCTCCATTATAGTGAATGGAGCCGCATCTAATTCACAACTGTTCAACTGTACCAGCATCATAAAAAAACATGCTAAACAAAAAAATTAAGAATTGTAAACAAAAACCACGGTCACTGGATTGAGAAGCACAGTCAATTACTTCAGAAAGAGGTGTTTGTCTGATACATTGTCTCCTGATGTTCTTGCAATAAAAAAATGAAAGCAATTATTTTTATTGCGTTCTTATTTTAAGGTATGCACCAACCATGGCTCAGCATGCTTAACCAACATATCTATCATGATTGGAGCATACCAAGGACTTATTTTATATATAGACACCGGTGTCTTATAATGACCTAGATTGCAGGTTGAGTACTAATTACAGAGCAGATTGAAATATCAATATACATATAAACAGATGAACACACATATTACACAAAAAAACACATATGACACATATTACACAGTTAAACACATATATTGAGTTTGTGTTTTTGTTTGTTACACCAGTAAACATTTTATTATTCATATATATCTGCAATAAAATGTGTTTCTTCTGTTTTAAGTACTGCCTCTTTTTTTGTGCTAGAGTCTTTTTTTGTTGTTGACATTTTGTTTTATAAAACTAATATTTTCATGCTATTGTTTATCCTTGATACAGTCAATATTTCTACATAACAAAGTTGTCCCAATCCAAGTTGAATACTCAGATATATCTTATCTTAAATGTAGGTTATATTTTTACAGAACCCTAATTTCTATATGTTGTATTACTAATGCACAGCTTCTGTAACATACAAGAACTTTCCCTTTGCATACTGTGACCATAACTTAACTAGACTGCTTTTTTTCATCTCAGAAAAGTGACTCATCATGGAAGCCCTGACAACTGGTCTACAAAAATGTTATAATGAGCTTACTGTGTATTAATTTCAGCTTATGATATTAATTTACTTGAAGAGTAACTTTACATAGCATGCTTCTGCACTACAGTGTGTTGCATAGTAATATACTAAATTAGTAAGAGCCCTCAAATAAAGCTCAGACATCAGAGACTGCTATGAACTCATTTTTTCCTTTGACTTTCAAGATGAGTAATTATACAACTTAAAGTCTTTCAATTGGCATGGCGGGACTACTGATTCACTTACAATGTGACTTATAATTTTGTTAAATTAATAACTATTTTAGAACTTCTATGATTATAAAATGTTTGGAGATCTGATGTTGAAAGACACTATTTCTCTTCTGTCCAAAGTAAAAAATTACATTGGTTAACTAATGGCATAATATTCAACAAAAAATAGTATAATATAGTTTTTACCCTTAAATGAAGGCATAATTATTTTGTTTCTTTTTCAAAAATGTGTGGTGTTTTATTGCTTTAGCGTATTGGTTTATTATTTAACTGCAACATTTCCTAGTCTAATATAATAGATTTCATAACAAATTATTGTGACTACTAATTTTGTTTTGTTGTTTTACATTTTTGCTTTTACTTCTATGTAATATAATATCCTTTAAAAGATAAAGATATATCAGTGGCACCTCATCTTAGAAATAAGACGAAAAATTTCCACAAAATCAAAAAAATGTGCAGTAATTACAAGTAAAGCGCAATGCGAATGTGACCTGTATGGAAGCTTTGCGCTCATGAGAGTGCTCTTCGATAGGAGCCTCATTGTGATGCCAATAGTCGTGCAGCATTAGGCAATATATTTTAAATATATATGTATATGAATATATACATATATATTTATATGTTCATATGTGTATATACACATATTAACACATCAATATATATGTATATAAGTATATATATATATATATATATATATATATATATATATATATAGTATCTCACAAAAGTGTGATGACACTGCAGCAATGACACTTTGCTAAAATGTAACATAGTGTCCCCTCAAAATAACTCAACACACAGCCATCAATGTCTAAACCATTGGCAACAAAAGTAAGTACACCCCTAAGTGAAAATATCCAAATTGGGCCCAAAGTGTCAATATTTTGTGTGGCCACCATTATTTTCCAGCACTGCCTTAACTCTCTTGGGCATGGAGTTCACCAGAGCTTCACAGGAGTCCTCTTCCACTCTTCGATGAGGACATCACGAAGTTGATGGATGTTAGAGACCTTGTGCTCCCCCACCTTCCATTTAAGGATGCCCCACAGATGCTCAATAGGTTTTAGGTCTGGAGACATGCTTGGCCAGTTCATCACCTTTACCCTCAGCTTCTTTAGCATGGCAGTATTCATCTTGGAGGTGTGTTTGGAGTCGTTATCATGTTGGAATACTGCTCTGCAGCCCAGTCTCCGAAGGCAGGGGATCATGCTCTGCTTCAGTATTTCACAGTACATGTTGGCATTCATGGTTCCCTCAATGAACTGTAGCTCCCCAGTGCTGGCAGCACTCATGCAGGCAGACCATGACACTCCCCCCACCATGCTTGACTGCAGGCAAGACACACTTGTCTTTGTACGCCTCACCTGGTTGCCGCCACACACGCTTGACACCATCTGAACCAAATATCTTTATCTTGGTCTCATCGGACCACAGGACATGGTTTCAGTATTCCATGTCCTTAGTGTTTGTCTTCAGCAAACTGTTTGCAGGCTTTCTTGTGCATCATCTTTAGAAGAGGTTTTCTTCTGGGATGACAGCCATGCAGACCAATTTCATGCAGTGTGCAGCGTATGGTCTGAGCACTGACAGGCTGACCCCCCCACCCCTTCAACCTCTGCAGCAATGCTGGCAGCACTCATACTCATATTTCACAAAGAGAACTTCTGGATAAGACGCTGAGCATGTGCACTCAACTTCTTTGGCCGACCATGGCAATGCCTGTTCTGAGTGGAACCTGTCCTGTGAAACCGCTGTATGGTCTTGCCCACCGTGCTGAAGCTCAGTTTCAGGGTCTTGGGAATCTCCTTATAGCCTAGGCCATCTTTATGTAGAGCAACAATTCTTTTTTTCAGATCCTCAGATAGTTCTTTGCCATCAGGTGCCATGTTGAACTTCCAGTGACAAGTATGAGAAACTGTGAGAGCCATAACACCAAATATAACACACCTGCTCCCCATTTACACCTGAGACCTTGTAACACTAACGAGTCACATGACACCGGGGAGGGAAAATGGCTATTTGGGCCCAAATTGGACATTTCCACTTAGAGGTGTACTCACTTTTGTTTCCAAAGGTTTATACATTAATGGATGTGTGTTGAGTTATTTTGAGGGGACAGCAAATTTACACTGTCATACAGGTTGTACACTCACTACTTTACATTGTAGCAAAGTGTAATTTCTTCAGTGTTGTCACATGAAAAGATATAATAAAATATTTACAAAAAGGTGAGGGGTGTGCTCACTTTTGTGAGATACTGTATTTATATAGTGTATATATAATATCTATATAAATATATATATATATATATATATATATATATATATATATATATATGTACATATATATTTGCAGTTTAAACATGCTCAGAATTTTTATTTAAAAAATTAACAGTACACTTTATTTTGGTGAAAATTGGTTGTAATTTATTTCATTAACCAAAGGTCTGATCTCTGGTTAATGAATTTGAGCGCAAAGTGCTACCACAGGCTTGTGGTATCATTAACCAGCCACTTGTATTTGCTGGTTATTTAATGTGCGCCCGTAAACAGGCAAATTTGCCCCTTTACAGGTGCATGTTGAATTAGCGATCCACTTGTATTCAAACCCATATTTCAATAGTAAAATGATTTTGGTACCCACATGCGAGTGATATCAGATTTTCGAGTTTGTTTGCACGCAAGTTAAATTGCGCTCGTATTACAAGTTGAAAGTAAATGTGTAACTCTTGGGCACAATCGTGATTTATGATAGAATGATTACTGCGACCTCAAAGCTCTGGTTAATTGTTTTGCAAAACTAAAAAGTTTCACAAAACACATAAAAATACATTACACAATACAGTTAAACTCATCACATCACATATTAACACCATCTAATAAAAAATATTATTAAAAATATTGCACATAAAATTTATAAAGGTCAAAATATGTATATTTATGTATATGTTTATGTCTATATATGTATACATATGTATTTATTTATTTATTTATTTATATATGTATATGTGTATTTACAGACATATATTATTATTATTCTTTATTTATAAAGCGCCAACAGATTCCGCAGCGCTGTCCATGGGTACAAAAATAAAAGTACAGTACAATACAATATAAAAGACACCAGACAAAATTCAACAAGCAAATACAGGGGGAATTTAGGGCCCTGTTCCCGTGGAAAATTACAATCTAGATGGTAGGAGGGTGAGAAACAGGAGGTGGGGACTGCAAAGGTGAGAATAATGTTAGTGTGAAGTTAGATGGGGGCAGCAGTTAGGCAAGTGGAATTCACTTGTTACTGATTTGGAGATAGGCTTCCACACATACAGAGCGTCGGGAGAGGTGGATTAGCCTAGCAGAGGCATTTAAGATGGAATGAAGAGGGGTGAGGCGGGAGAGAGGGAAGCCAGTTGGTAGGTTATTACAATAGTCAAGTCGGGAGATTACCAGGGAGTGGAATAGCTGTTTAGTAGTTTCAGCACTCAAAAACGGATGCATTTTGGCGATATTGCGTAGGTGGTTGCGACAGGAAGAAGAGAGCAATTGGATTTGTGGTATGAAGGACAGATTGGAGTCAAGTGTAACTCCTAAGCAGCAGACTTGGGGTGATAGGGAGAAAGTGGTGTCACCAACAGTGCTCAGTCTTGGACATATTTATTTTTAGGTGGTGAAAGGTCGTCCAAGAAGAAATGCCAGATAAGCAGACACTGATGTGAGAAAGGACAGAAGGAGAGAGTAAAGATGTGGATAGGGAGCTCTGAGTATCATCAGCATAGAGGTGGTAGTTGAAGTTTTAGCTACTGATAAGTTTACCCAGTGAGGACGTATAAATAGAGAAAAGTAGAGGACCCAGAGCAGAGCCTTGAGGTACTCCAACAGACAGAGGCAATGGAGAGGAGGAGTCGCCAGCAAAGGAACACACATATAAACACATAAATACAGATGGAGAAATATCAAGAAAATGAAAACATGAAAAAAAACATATTTTTGCAATATTCATTTTTAATAGTGTTAAACTGTGTATTAACTGTAAATATTTTACATTCCAGTGTTCTGCACATAGAGTTCTATCTATTTATAAATATGTATACATATATATATATATATATATATATATATATAAATATATATATATATATATATATAGGTATAGGTATGTATAAATATAAATATATATATATATATATATATATTGTACCAAAATACAATCAGATATATGTAGAAATATGTACATATATATGTATATATGTAAATATGTACAAATATATGTGTGAAGAACATCGGAATGTGAAATATTCATATTTTCATGTCAGGTCTTGAAAATGTGCTTTCGAGTTGGCGCGTGAGTGGGGTGTTAGTTTTTTTCCACTTTTTTCTCCATTGACTTCAATGGTGGAATACGTTATTGTGCGAGCGTTATTCTAAATTTGGCTTTTTGTATGCATCGGTTAGCGTGCAAGTGATAACTTTTTACTTTTAACTTGTAATGCAAGCTCAACCCAACCCTCGCAAAAAGTTTACTTCTAGCACAGCTAGCGTGTGAAAAGTAGTGATGTCGCAAATCTAAAAATTTGGGTTCACGAACGGTTAACACGAACTTCCGCAAAAGTTTGCGAACCGGGCGAACCGCCATAGACTTCAATAGGCAGGCGAATTTTAAAACCCACAGGGACTCTTTCTGGCCACAATAGTGATGTAAAAGTTGTTTCAAGGGGACTAACACCTGAACTGTGGCATGCCGGAGGGGGATCCATGGCAAAACTCCCATGGAAAATTACATAGTTGATGCAGAGTCTGGTTTTAATCCATAAAGGGCATAAATCACCTAACATTCCTAAATTGTTTGGAATAACAAGGTATGATGTTGTATCGATCAGGTAGTGTAAGGGTTACGCCCGCTTCGCAGTGCGCAGTGTAGGTGATATACCTGCCCTGACCATGCTTTGCAGACCAGGTATCAGTGGTCAGATGGACCCTTGCCCCAACACTGTGTGCCAGACATGCCATTATAGCAGACTTATATGGCTTTGGCGTTGTTTTTGGTAATTAGAAGGCTGCTAAATGCCACTGCGCACCACACGTGTTTTATGCCCAGCAGTGAAGGGGTTAATTAGGGAGCATGTAGGCATCTTGTAGAGTTAATTTTAGCTTAAGTGTAGTGTAGTAGACAACCCAAAGTATTGATCTAGGCCCATTTTAGTATATTTCATGCCACCATTTCACCGCCAAATGCGATCAAATAAAAAAAAAAAGTTCACTTTTTCACAAACTTTAGGTTTCTCACAGAAATTATTTACAAACAACTTATGCAATTATGGCATAAATGGTTGTAAATGCTTCTCTGGGATCCCCTTTGTTCAGAAATAGCAGACTTATATGGCTTTGGCATTGCTTTTTGGTAATTAGAAGGCTGCTAAATGCCACTGTGCACCACACATGTTTTATGCCCAGCAGTGAAGGGGTTAATTAGGGAGCATGTAGGGAGCTTGTAGAGTTAATTTTAGCTTAAGTGTAGTGTAGTAGACAACCCAAAGTATTGATCTAGGCCCATTTTGGTATATTTCATGCCACCATTTCACCGCCAAATGCGATCAAATAAAAAAAAAATGTTCACTTTTTCACAAACTTTAGGTTTCTCACAGAAATTATTTACAAACAACTTATGCAATTATGGCATAAATGGTTGTAAATGCTTCTCTGGGATCCCCTTTGTTCAGAAATAGCAGACTTATATGGCTTTGGCGTTGCTTTTTGGTAATTAGAAGGCTGCTAAATGCCACTGCGCACCACACGTGTTTTATGCCCAGCATTGAAGGGATTACTTAGGGAGCATGTAGGCAGCTTGTAGAGTTAATTTTAGCTTAAGTGTAGTGTAGTAGACAACCCAAAGTATTGATCTAGGCCCATTTTGGTATATTTCATGCCACCATTTCACCGCCAAATGCGATCAAATAAAAATTTTTTTTTCACTTTTTCACAAACTTTAGGTTTCTCACAGAAATTATTTACAAACAACCTATGCAATTATGGCATAAATGGTTGTAAATGCTTCTCTGGAATCCCCTTTGTTCAGAAATAGCAGACTTATATGGCTTTGGCATTGCTTTTTGGTAATTAGAAGGCTGCTAAATGCCACTGCGCACCACACATGTTTTATGCCCAGCAGTGAAGGGGTTAATTAGGGAGCATGTAGGCAGCTTGTAGAGTTAATTTTAGCTTAAGTGTAGTGTAGTAGACAACCCAAAGTATTGATCTAGGCCCATTTTGGTATATTTAATGCCACCATTTCACTGCCAAATGCGATCAAATTTAAAAAAAACTTAAATTTTTTCGCAATTGTAGGTTTCTCACTGAAATTATTTACAAACAGCTTGTGCAATTATGGCACAAATGGTTGTAAATGCTTCTCTGGGATCCCCTTTGTTCAGAAATAGCAGACATATATGACTTTGGCGTTGTTTTCTGGTAATTACAAGGCCGCTAAATGCTGCTGCACATCACACGTGTATTATGGCTAGCAGTGAAGGGGTTAATTAGTTAGTTTGTAGGGAGCTTGCAGGGTTAATTTTAGCTTTAGTGTAGAGATCAGCCTCTCACCTGACACATCAGACCCCCTGATCCCTCCCAAACAGCTCCCTTCCCTCCCCCACCCCACAATTGTCCCCGCCATCTTAAGTACTGGCAGAAAGTCTGCCAGTACTAAAATAAAAGGTTTTTAAGTTTTTTTTTTTTTTAGCATATTTACATATGATGTGGTGTAGTATCCCCCCTTAGCCCCCAACCTCCCTGATCCCCCCCAAAACAGCTCTCTAACCCTCCCCATCTGCCTTATTGGCGGCCATCTTGGGTACTGGCAGCTGTCTGCTATTATTTCACAGTCAAAAAAGTGTTGTTTTTTTAAATGTACACTACTGTTACACCAGATATGAGTGGGGGCACTGGGCAAGTGGGCACAGTATATGCTGTGAGCCTGACACACATGCTGGCAGGCAGGCAACTGCAATTAGATTACACAGGAAAAAAAAAAAGCAGACTGATGTTCTAGCCCTAAAAAGGGCTCTTTGGGGTGCTGTCCTTACAGCAGAGATCAGATGAGTCCTTCAGGACTGTAGTGGACACTGAATACACTAGCCTAGCTATCGATTTCCCTATTAAATCAGCAGCAGCTACACTGTACCTCCTCTAACTAAGAATGCAGCTTCCAAATGAATCTAAAATGGATGCTGTCCAGGAGGTGGGAGGGTCTGGGAGGGAGGGTCTGCTGCTGATTGGCTGGAATGTGTCTTCTGACTGTGAGGTACAGGGTCAAAGTTTACTCAATGATGATGAATAGGGGGCAGATGTTCGCCGGGAACTATTCGCCGACAAACTATTCGCGACATCACTACTAAAAAGCACTCCACTAGTAATCTGGCCCTTATTGAGCATCATGAATCATAATCATGAGCAAAAGTGACTAACAAGCCACTGCCAATAATAAATGTAATAAATGTATATCTATACACCAATTACTTGGTCTGACCTTGTAGCAACATTATGCATGTTTATTCATAAGCATTAAACCCAAAATGAACTATAATTATTTCACATTCCAATGTTCTTCTCATAGAAGAATCTGTTCTATTTATTCTTAAATAAATATTTATATATATACATCAGATGTTCGTTTAGTAAAATATATCTATACCTATATATACAGTATAGATAGATAGATAGATAGATAGATAGATAGATAGATGGATAAGATAGACAGACAGATAGATCAATAGATAGATAGAGATATAGCTATTTATAGGAATATCTATTTAAAAATGTCTTTATATGTATACATATTTATTTTTATGTTTATATGCAAGTCTGTAAATACATATATACACACATAAATACATATGTACACACATATATAGAGTAATATATACATACATATAAATATTTAGACATGTGTATGTATGTATTTTTATGATAAAGCCCTTTGCCGGCCTTTTTTTTTCTTCACCTGAAAAATTATATCTTTGGGCCCTTATAACTTTTGAATGCAATTTTAAATAATTAAATAAATTACCTGCCAGTGTTAATAAGAGTAAAACTTTACTGTTAAATTTAGTTTTAATCGGCTAGATTACAAATTTAGCGTTAGAGGTTGTGCGGTGCTAACGAGCAGTTTTCCCTCACCGCTCACTTACCTACAGCGCTGGTATTACGAGTTTTCAGAAACCCGTTGTTAAAAGACAAGAAGTGAGCGTTGAGCAAAATTTTGCTGGTCGTACGTGCTCGTGCACGATTTCCCCATAAGAATCAACGGGGAGAACCGGCTGAAAAAAGGTCTAACAACTGCAAAAAAGCAGCGTAAAGCTCCCTAACGCAGCCCCATTTATTCCTATGGGGAAATAAAATGTATATCTACACCTAACACCCTAACATGAACCCCGAGTCTAAACACCCCTAATCTTACACTTATTAACCCCTAATCTGCTGCCCCCTGACATCGCCGACACCTACATTATATTATTAACCCCTAATCTGCCGCTCCAGACACCGCCACCACCTACATTATAGTTATGAACCACTAATCTGCTGCCCCCAACATCGCCGACACCTACATTATATTTATTAACCTCTAATCTGCCGCCCCCAACGTCGCCACCAATATATTAAAGTTATTAACCCCTAAACCTAACACCCTCTAACTTAAATATAATTTAAATAAATCTAAATAAATATTCCTATCATTAACTAAATTATTCCTATTTAAAACTTAATACTTACCTATAAAATAAACCCTAAGATAGCTACAATATAACTAATAGTTACATTGTAGCTATATTAGGGTTTATTTTTATTTTACAGGCCTTAAAAGGGTAGTTAGCTCTATTGCAGGTCCAAACCCTAACCTAAAAATAAAACCCAACCAATACACCCTTAAAAAACCTAACACTAACCCCCCTGAAGATCAATTTACCGGGAGACGTCTTCATACAAGCCATGCAGAAGTCCTCAACAAAGCCAGGAGAAGTCTTCATCCAAGTCGGGCGAAGTGGTCCTCCAGACAGGCAGAAGCCTTTATCCAGACGGCATGTTCTATCTTCATCCATCCGGCGTGGAGTGGGTCCATCTTCAAGACATCCGACGTGGAGCATCGCCAGATGGAAGACTTCTTCTTTGCCACTTGGATGAAGACATCGCCGGATGGAAGACTTCTTGTTTGCCGCTTGGATGAAGACATCGCCCGGATTGGATGAAGAGTTCGGCCCGGCTGGGTGAAGACGACTCAAGGTAGGGAGATCTTCTGGGGCTTAGTGTTAGGTTTTTTTAAGGGGGGTTTGGGTGGGTTTAGAGTAGGGGTATGTGGGTGGTGGGTTGTAATGTTGGGAGGTGGTATTGTGTTTTTTTTACAGGCAAAAGAGCTGATTTCTTTGCGGCATGCCCAGCAAAAAGCCCTTTTAAGGGCTGGTAATAGAGCTGTTAACTTTTGTAATTTAGTTTAGGGTAGGGAAATATTTTATTTTGGGGGGCTTTGTTATTTTATTAGGGGGCTTAGAATTGGTGTAATTAGCTTAAAATTCTTGTAATCTTTTTTATTTTTGTAATTTAGTGTTTGTTTTTGTTTGTAATTTAGTTTCGTTTATTTAATTGTATTTTAGTTTAGATATTTGTAGTTTATTTAATTTATTGATAGAGTAGGTGTATTTGTAACTTAGGTTAGGATTTATTTTACAGGTAAATTGGTAATTATTTTAACAAGGTAACTATTAAATAGTTATTAACTATTTAATAGCTATTGCACCGAGTTAAAAAAATACCAAGTTACCTGTAAAATAAATATAAACCCTAAAATAGCTACAATATAATTATTAATTACATTGTAGCTATCTTAGGGTTTATTTTATAGGTAAGTATTTAGATTTAAATAGGAATATTTTAATTAATAATCTTAATATTTATTAGATTTAGAAATATAGAGAGTGGTGTATACAATTTATACACCACACTCATAGGAGGCGCTGTCTGTTACCTAAAAAATAAATACAAAGGTAAAACAATTAGTGATAAAAATAATACAATCAATATATAGAAAATCACCCAGAAAACAAATCCAAATATCTGGATGTAAGCATACGCGAGTATCACAATAATGTCCACAACAACAGTCCTGAAAGAAGGAGGAGGCAGCTCTCTGTCATAGGACGGTCATCCTGATGTATTGTGATCTGAAAAAGGAAAGAGGAACAGAGGTGCCAAACATGGCCTAGTAACGTCAGGGCACCAACACACACAGGACCAACAGGATAAAATATACTCACAATTGAGGTGCACCCAGACGGTGCTATTGTAGCAGACTGGAACTAAAGCAGTGGTCCAGCTCACTGATCACCACAAGTCAAGACTCCAAATCCAAACAATCCTTAGGAAGGCAAATAGGTTATATCCTGGAAGGACAAAAAGAACCCCCTAATCTAATCCCCCTACACCGCCGCCACCTATATTAAATAGATTAACCCCTAATCTGACCCCCCTACACCGCCGCCACCTTTATTAAATAGATTAACCCCTGATCTGACCCCCCTACACCGCCGCCACCTATATTAACTATATTAACTCTAATTATATTAGGGTTAATATAGTTAATTTAGTTATTATATTATATATATTAACTATATTAACCCTAATTATATTAGGATTAATATAGTTAATATTGTTATTATATTTTATATATATATATATTAAGTATAATAACCCTATCTAACTCTAACACCCCTAACTAAATTCTTATTAAAATAAATCTAATTAATGAAAAAGGAAAGAGGAACAGAGGTGCCAAACATGGCCTAGTAACGTCAGGGCACCAACACACACAGGACCAACAGGATAAAATATACTCACAAGTGAGGGGCACCCAGACGGTGCTATTGTAGCAGACTGGAACTAAAGCAGTGGTCCAGCTCACTGATCACCATCAGTCAAGACTCCAAATCCAAACAATCCTTAGGAAGGCAAATAGGTTATATCCTGGAAGGACAAGAAGAAGGCACAAACATATCCCAGTGACGTTTTGGCCAAGGAGAAAGAGTGTTTAAAGGTTGCACTTACAAGAGGCGAAGCACAACCAGGTGCAATATCAGCATTACTGGGACCTCTCAGCCGCCCAGTGGACTGTGGAATCCAGCCAACAGGATAAAGATGATTCCAACTTGAACGAAAAAAATCCAGCAAGAGAAATAAACTGCCCCCACAAAAGCAGGACAAAAAGTAATAGCAAGTGTGTAATAAAAAAAATACTTTATTCAAAACAAGTGACGCGTTTCTCAGCCACACAGGGCTGTTTCCTCAGGCTATAAAACAATGTTAAAAACACTTGCTATATATAAGGGATAGAATAAATTAGAAAAAAGAGGCTTGGTCCTGATAGGGCAATCAATTGACAAATTGAATGTTGACTGCTCGAGATAAAAATAGAAGTGACCTTTTAAAGAGAAGCGACAAGATCAACACAAATAGAAACAATATAGATGATGATCCTCTGTGGATACCATTTATAACTGATTATAACATTCATCATAACCATATCAGATCAATTCTCAATAAACACTGGTATATTTTGCAGAGAGACCCAATCATCGGTGAATTATTACCTGACAAACCAGCAGTGGTATTTAAAAAGGCAAGAAATTTAAAAAAACATATTAGCCCCTAGTGCCTTTAAAGATTCAAAGAAAAGATTAATTGAAGGGGATTTTGAATCACATAAATTAAAAGGGTTTTACCCCTGCATAAATTGTAAAGCCTGTAAATTCAGCAACAAAACAAAGTGGATAAAGTCTACCAACACCAATAAAGACTTTGAAATAAGGGACTGTATCAGATGTACTGACATTAATGTGGTATATCTGATACAGTGTCCATGTGATAAACAGTACTTGGGGGAGACCTCACGCCCCCTTAAAGACAGAATCCGTGAACATCTTTTAAACATCGAACACGGATTCACAGGGCACTTACTATCTAGACACTTCAAAGAATGTCATAATCAAAACACAAAGGGTCTAAAATACTGGGGCATCAGAAAAATCACTAACAATTGGAGAGGAGGTGATCTCAACAAGAAGTTACTATGTGCTGAAGCTGAATTGATATTTCAATTCAAAACCTTAGAACCATTTGGTTTAAATGCAGAGCTAGACTTAAATTCTGTTATGCATTAATAAATCTCATAAAATTAAAATTTTTATTTTAAACTTTTCTATCCTATTATATTTTTGTTTCAAATTAAACATTATAAAATAATATTTAAAATGAGTATGATTTATTATTTACTATTCACTATTTATTATATATTCTTTTAATAGACAATAGAATAATATCAAAAACCATGTAATATCTTAAGACAGCTAGCAAGTCTAAATGAGTTATGGGTTTATACACTATTAGGTGAGATTAATTCAAATATATAATCTTTCTATAATCATAATACTTACAGAACACAAGAATAAAATGATATCACTAGATTGAACATTCACAATATTATTATTATTTTTCTTTATACATTTAGATAGTTTTGACTCACATCCATTATATATTAGTCACATTTGTACGATTAGACAACACAATTTATTAATTTTATTTATTTATTTATAACACAATAAGGTTCAGTACACATTAGAGATCACTGTAAGATAAACACATGTTTTTCCTAGAAATGAACTTTTATAGAAGTTTTATATATATTTATGTATATTTCATTATTAATAACAGTATTTGCTTTTTTATGTAGTGGTAGTCATAATAATAGTATTGGGTTGTAGTACTATACCTCATTACTATGACCCCAATATTTGTTATAATAACGCCAGGTTTATAGTGTCTAAGATTATGTGACATAGGAAATAGGAGATAGAGTATATCCCTGATTGTGTATAGATTCGCTTATCATTATCACGATATATTACTAATTAGATAGCGTAATTTAGGGTTATAAAATCACTAACAGTTTATATCAATCACATTCATTCACATAGACCCCACAATCAGGGATATACTCTATCTCCTATTTTCCTATGTCACATAATCTTAGACACTATAAACATGGCGTTATTATAACAAATATTGGGGTCATAGTAATGAGGTATAGTACTACAACCCAAAACTATTATGATGACTACCACTTTGGTACTTTCATTTAGGGCCATAATATCATCATTGATCCATAATGATCAGATTCATCCCCATAGAACTCACAACTAGGGACATACATTTCTTTTATCTATTTCATGTTACTTTCTCAGATACGTTAAATACAGTACAATAAACATTTGGGTTAGAGCACTATGTACTATCTTTTATCAATTTGATCACACTAGGAATATAGCTTCATAGGGTGAAATTACTCCTTATGGCAATAAATTATATTTTCTAAAAATATGATAAAAATTGGCTGTGAGTATAGACGTTACTTCAACTCATTCTATCTTAATAAGTAAGTGATACACTTGTGAATCCATACATATACTAATTACGATTGCAGGTATCCGATATTAACACACATCAGAACTTTTCTTTAACAGACAGTAAACACTCATGAACGCTATACAGTGACACACGAAGGGAATTTTGACTCCTTCCTTCGTTACCGTTCCACCATAGGATTGGAGCGATTGGGAGGCTCGGTGTTTGCTGCAAAAATCCTGCTGGGATTGGCCCAAAGGGAATGTGACGTGACACGTGTATTCCTACAGGCATAAGGACGAACAGCAAGTTTGTGAACAGAGTATTTGCCACGCAATAGGTACATTCCTATATTGACGTAGGTGGGCGGGGCCTACGGGAACCGCCACAAACAAAACATTCACTATAATCGTTAGGATTCAAAGTTCAGGGTTAGCTTTTCTATATACATACAAAAAAACATGATTAACACTCTAAAATGTCTTAGGAGTCTAAGATTAGGGTCAGCATTTACATAGGAAAAATACGATCAACATATCAAAACGAATCTGTATATGTGCTGTTCCTTTGGAATCATGGACCACACAAGTAGGTAGCACAACTTGCTGGTGAGAGTAGATACTCTCACGATTGTGTTACAAGCAAATGTATCACCTTATTACAGCCAGTGGGATTTTGTAGAAGGGCATTTTGCTATACATTTTTTATGCATATATAGTATAGGCTACAAGTGAGATAGTTTGTATACTCTTAAGGTACTATAAAGAGACATGCATTATTCTGCACTAAAGTTTTTTTTGTATACCATTAAGTTTTTTAATAGGATTTTATGTATGGGAAATGAATTTGTGCACATTATGTTATAAATTTATATATGTATTGTTTAGTGATGTATTACAATTTTCAATGTTTTCTATGCTATTTACAATTGATTTGTATTATTACTGTCACTGCCTTTAAGATCATTTGTGAGGGCTTTGTATATAGAGGTTGCTATAACAACCAATTACCAATTTGGCTAAACAGGTGTCAACATTCAATTTGTCAATTGATTGCCCTATCAGGACCAAGCCTCTTTTTGTCTAATTTATTCTATCCCTTATATATAGCAAGTGTTTTTTAACTTTGTTTTATAGTCTGAGGAAACAGCCCTGTGTGGCTGAGAAACGCGCCACTTGTTTTTAATAAAGTATTTTTTTTATTACACACTTGCTACTACTCTTTGTCCTGCTTTTGTGGGGGCAGTTTATTTCTCTTGCTGGATTTTTTTTTTCGTTCAAGTTGGAGTCATCTTTATCCTGTTGGCTGGATTCCACAGTCCACTGGGCGGCTGAGAGGTCCCAGTAATGCTGATATTGCACCTGGTGGTGCTTCGCCTCTTGTAAGTGCAACCTTTAAACACTCTTTCTCCTTGGCCAAAATGTCACTGGGCTATGTTTGTGCCTTCTTCTTGTCCTTCCAGGATATAACCTATTTGCCTTCCTAAGGATTGTTTGGATTTGGAGTCTTGACTGGTGGTGATCAGTGAGCTGGACCACTGCTTTAGTTCCAGTCTGCTACAATAGCACCGTCTGGGTGTGCCTCACTTGTGAGTATATTTTATCCTGTTGGTCCTGTGTGTGTTGGTGCCCTGACGTTACTAGGCCATGTTTGGTGCCTCTGTTCCTTTTTCCTTTTTCATTAATTAGATTTATTTTAATAAGAATTTAGTTAGGGGTGTTAGAGTTAGATAGGGTTATTATACTTTTTATATATATATATATATATATATATATATATATATATATAAAATATAATAATGATATTAACTATATTAATCCTAATATAATTAGGGTTAATATAGTTAATATATATAATATAATAACTATATTAACTATATTAACCCTAATATAATTAGAGTTAATATAGTTAATATAGGTGGCGGCGGTGTAGGGGGTCAGATTAGGGGTTAATCTATTTAATATAGGTGGCGGCGGTGTAGGGGGATTAGATTAGGGGGTAATACATTTATTATAGGTGGCAACAGTATAGGGGGATTTAGATTATAGGCAAAAGAGCTGAATTCTTTGTGACAATGCCCCCCAAAAGCCCTTTTAAGGGCTGGTAAAAGAGTTGGTTACTTTGGGGAAAAGCCCCGCCAAAAGCCCTTTTAAGGGCTGGCAGTAAGCTGTTTACTTTGGGGTAATGCCACGCAAAAAGCCCTTTTCAGGGCTATTTGTAGGGTTAGACTTAGGTTTAGTGGTAGGAATAGTTTAGTATTTTAACAGTTAATTAATTTAATATAGGTGGCGGCAGTATAGGGGGATTAGATTAGGGGTTAATTAATTTAATATAGCTGGCGGCGGTGTAGGGGGATAAAATTAGGGGTTAATAATTTTAATATAGCTGGCGGCGGGGTAGGAGCTCACATTAGGGGGTAGTTAATGTAGCTGGCAGCGGGGTAGGAGCTAACATTAGGGGGTAGTTAATGTAGCTGGCGGCGGGGTAGGAGCTCACATTACGGGGTAGTTAATGTAGCTGGCGGCGGGGTAGGAGCTCGCATTAGGGTGTAATTAATGTAGCTGTCGGTGGTGTAAGGGGCTCACATTAGGGGGTAGTTAATGTAGGTGGCGGCGGGGTCCGGGAGCGGAGGTTTAGGGGTTAATATCTTTATTAGGTGCGGCGGGGTCCAGGAGCAGCGGTTTAGGGGTTAATACATTTTTTATTATTAGGAGAGTGAGGGGGGATAGCGGATAGAGGGGTATATGTGTCGGGCTATGTTTGGGAGGCGTGTTAGACAGTACGGGTGATTTTATAACTTAGTCAGGTTTTGTAGGCGCCGGCAGTTTCTAAAGTGCCGTAAGTCACTGGCGACTCCAGAAATTTGTACTTACGCAGATTTCTGGACATCGCTGGTTTATCCGACTTACGTCACTTTAGCATCTGACGGTGCCGTATATTGGATAGCTTGAGTTGCGAGCTTAAATTACTTGAGTTGCGCAACTTGAGTTGCGCCGCAAACTACGATCTATATCGGATCGTGCCCCTTGTATCCAGTGTTCTGCAGTATTCAGCCTTGTATTTAGTGTTCTGCAGTACCCAGCCTTGTATCCAGTGGTCTGCAGTATTCAGACTTGTATTTAGTGTTCTGCAGTACCCAGCCTTGTATCCAGTGGTCTGCAGTATCTAGTCTTGTATCTAGTGTTCTGCAGTGTTGGTATATACAAAGTATACAATATCACTTATTATTATATCAGCAGTAATCTCCAGTAAAATGTTGGAGAACTTATCTTAGCAGTTGCCAACCAATAAAATGTATATACGTAACAATTAAAAATTAATATTTATTCCTAAATTCTTGATTAGTTCAATTTATAAACATATTGAATTATATTTATGTAGAAACTAGATAATGAATCAATTAAACACGCTTATTCTGTTACAATATTCTATACAACAGATCATAAAAAAATATACATTAACCTTACTCACAATAAATACCACTAATGAGAATCCCAGCACAGTCTATAATTAGCCGATAAATCTAATTCAATGCCCAATATGGATTATAAACTTTCTCTGCTTAATTTACCACAACTAGAGATTTAACCACAATAACCAATTTATGTACAGTTCGGAAAGAGTTCACAGTAGAACTGACCTATAAATCTGGAGTGTAAAATCCTGTCTAGCAATTAAACTACTTAGCACTAAATATGACTAATTCTAATTTACGCAGGACTATGGATATAAACTTAAAAAATACCAAATATGCTCTTTAAATTACCAGCTGCAATCTAACTATAGCTTTAGAATACCTTTGTTAAAATCTATTAAATATAAAATATAGATCAACCATATACATTGCCAGTTAAACCAATTTGAAAGTTTCAGCTTTTTCAGATAAATCCAGTTCACCTCATAAATGAAAGAGGTATTTGCAATTATGGAAAAAGAAAGGTTAGCCCAGTTTTACTTATAGTGACTGTGTTCCAAAGGCAGCAAGGTTAGCTCAGTCAAAATTCAGCAGCCAAACCCCATTCTCTGTGTGCAAGGAGTTTTTGTCTGAGACCAAACTCCTCCCTATTTCTTAATCAATGGATAGATTTGGATACAATCTATCATGGTGATTTTCACATGTATCAGTTAAATGACCATATCCTGGGATTCTGAGCATATCTTCCACCAAAACACATAATCTTGTCTCCATCACCCCAGGGGTCTCTGCTGAACTAATGAGACAAATGTTCTCTTTTGAACCCTTAGATGTATAAGGTAGTGAGGGGGGTGGGTCTGCTGTAGTTAAAGCCAAATCAATTAATATCAGGTAGATATTAGCTCAATGGAATTATTAAATTATGTGATACATGCACAGTTTATCCAATGTAACTCTGCAATACCTTGACATAAATCCCCCTTTCAATTTTCAATATATGTAAGACACATGTATTTGCATTGTCTTAGAGTCAGTGGTACTTGGTGAGTGTACTGACAGTATGCTTTATAGACAGTCTTTTATGAAGAGAGTCCATTACTTTTGAATCCTCATATGTATCCACTTTAGCTAGGCATCTTTAAATTACAATATTTCTTTAGTGCATTTGGGGGATATGACACTTCATTCTCCCTCTATGGCTTGTAGTTGGGATCTAGGATGACACACTCACAACTGATTAATATGGACCCATTTATCCATAGAAGTATCATTTTTTTGTATCCTTATTTTATAGGCAACAGGAGATATTTTGTCAATATTGACAAAAGGACCCTTCCATGATGGAAGAAATTTCTTCTCCTTAACATGATCTCTTCCAAAATTATAAAGATAAACGTCATTAATTTCATATTCCTTTTTGGATGTTTTTAGATCATAGTAGGTTTTAGCGGCAGTTGTGGACTTCTCTATGTTCCTTTGAGAAAATGCAAAGGCTTATTGAAGGTGCTTACTTAAGTTGTCCACATATTGATGTGGATTGGCAGCATTCATCAAGTTCTGGTCTGAAGTACGGTACAGTAGATGCTGAGGTGGAACCATTCTTCTACCAGTCATCAATTTAAAAGGTGACATCTTAGTAGTACTACTTGGAGTTGCTTTTAATGCCATTAGGACAAGAGGTAATTTTACATCCCAGTCTTTACCTGTTTCACTCACAAACTTTTTGAGGATTTTCACAATGGACTGGTTGTAATGCTCTACACCACCACTAGAGGCAGCTCTATATGCAATATGGCGCTTTCTTTTGACCCCTAGTATTTTCCACATCTTGGTCATCACTTCACTAAAAAAGTGGGTACCCCGATAGGATTCGATTCGCTGGGGTAAACCAAATCTGGAAAACACGTGGTTGATGAGCAATGCTGCAATTGTTTCAGCACTATTGTTAGGTGCACTGATGCACTCTACCCATTTAGTGAATAGGCATGTCACTGTTAACATGTACCTGTTACCTCTTTATGACCTAGTTACTGGACCAATAAAATCAATTTGGATATCTGACCACAGCATTACCATCCCCCTTTTCTGCAATGGCGCTCTATGTGTTGGCGCAGTGGGCTGGAACTGTGGACAGATTAAACGACAGTAGGTTTGAACATCCTTCAACATATGTGGCCAAAAGGCGTAGTCACGCAATATTTCATACATTAATTTGGCACCCCTATGGCCAGATGTGGGAGCATCATGGGCATGTTGAAACATGAGACCTCTGAACTTTGTAGGTACCACCCATTGTTGGATGCCAGTTTTGGATGTTCTAATTAACAAACCATCCTGTAACTTGAATTGTGATCTGGATTTCATTAAGATTCTAAGGTCCTCCTTGCCAATACCATCCTCTTTTGAGATGGGGTTGCTTTCAGGATCTTCTATGTGTTTATAGAAGATACCTATAATGGGGTCTTCCTTTTGACTAGTGATCAGGTCTTCACTAGGAGAATCCTGACTCCATTGTACCAGTTTAGACACACTTTGTTGTTTCTGGTAATGGCTTCTACCTGAATTGCAATTCCAAGTTGACAGGTATTCAATGAAACTGTCACACACATAATTTGAGTCAGTAATGATTACAAATTCATGAATACCTTGTTCAATAGCCATCTTAATGGTTTTTAGAGCATCAGCTAATTCTGCAACTTTACTGGATCTTAGTCCAATGTTGAAACCTGCAGAAATATTTGGGAATCCATTTGCCCAAGTTATACCAATGCTGGCAACATATCTGTGCTCATTATCAATAGTGGCATGGTAAAAAGAACCATCAACATATACCCAGGGTAATGTTTGACAATGGTCCTCATTATATATGTTATATGGGGAAAGCAATTGTTCCTCCAGGAAATCATCTTCTTTATAACTCTTCCCCATGTTCCTTATCAGTACAGTCATGAAGCTCAGCAAGCCCATGTGCGACTGGATTCATTTTGTTTTGCTTATAGCGAATTTCTAAAGGCCAGCCTTGTAAGGAAAGAGTCCAAGCTGTTATGCGGCTATTTGACAGGTTCCCATCTCTTCAGAAGAGAGAGAGAGCTGCACTCCTGAGATAGAACAAAAGCTAGAATAACTTCCATGTCTGTTTATTTCCATTGCAATTCAGGGTGCATACTCTTTTAGCACACTATGCCTTTTCACAGAGAAAAAAAAAATCCTGTAGCATATCAGTCTAACCCTGCCCAATGACAGTCAAGCGCCGAAATACTAGACAATTCTTCTCTGAACAAGTAAAACAACATCCCCAGATAATCGTTTTGGCCCTCTGTGGGCCTCGTCAGTGAGGTACAGTTGTATCTCTTATTCTCTCACTTTGCAGATATAGCAAAGGCTGGTGGGCCATTTCTACAATAATTTTCTCACCCTGTATATAGCTGCAGAAATGTTGTAGAGCCCATAAGAGATAGAAAAGAGGGCTTTCTCGCAATCACTAAATTTTATTTCTATTGGGGATTAAGTTTTTCTCGCATAAGCAATGACTACTTAAATTATCATGCTTTTGGTATAAAACAGCACTCATGCTTATATCTGTGTAACCTGTCTCTAAGTAGAAAGCTTTACCCCTTCAGGGTACGCTAAGCAAGGTACTTGAGTGAGTTTTCTCTTCAGCTCTCTGATGGCTGTCTATTGCGCTTCACTACAGTGCCATTTCACATGCTTCTTTAGAAGCAGTAGCAGTGGTTTAGCTAATTCTGAAAAATTATCAATAAATTTGCAAGAATAATTTGTCATACCCAGGAATGATCTCAATCCCTTTAAGTTAGTTGGGTTCTTAGCTTCCACCTTTTTCTTTTGAGGATTTAACCATTCAGAAGTAACTTCATGTCCCAAGAAGTTTACACGAGTGTGGCACCATTGAGCTTTTTGTAGGGATAATTTTACACCTGCCCTTTTAAGTTGGCTGAGGACGTGTTTAAGTTCTGTGATGTGTTTTTCAAAGTCTGTGCATTTGATTAAAACATCATCAACATAAGATAAGGTCCCCCTTTCAAGTTCATCAGGGATAGCCTTATGCATGAATGCAGCAAATTCATGACCTGAATTTATGTATACAAACGGGAGCATTTGGAATGCATACTGGACCTTTTGGAACAAAAATGCAAGTTTATACTGGTCCTCCTCATACACCTTTATGGTCCAATATCCCTGTGCACAATTAATGGCATTGAATATTTTGGATCCCTGCATCTGCGCTAGGCACTGGTCAATGTATGGCACAGGCCAGCCATTTATGTATACTCATTTATTTAGCAGTCTTAAGTCAACACACAAATGCCATTGCCCATTGGGTTTAAGAACACCTAGAATAGGATTGTTATAAAAGCTGTGCACCTGTCTGATGATACCCCTTTCTTCCAAGTTCCTTATGATTTCTGCAAGAGAATCATATGAGGCTAAAGGTAGTCTGTATTGTTTACCAAAGACAGTGGTGCATTGGGATTTTACCAAAGACAGAGGTGCATTGGGATCAGTTTGATTTCTTACAATGTGTAGATCTGTAGTTCCACAGTCATAAGAATCCCTAGCAAAAATATCCTTGTACTCCATCAGGAGTTCTTGTAGCTGTCGGAACAGCCATTAGCTAATGAGATTTGCTCTTCAACTATTTGCTGAAATCCTAGTAAGATTTCAGGCTGTCCTATCTCATAGGCTTCTTCCAACCTACAGGTGAAATCCCCTTGATTATAATTTACATTTCCCCCATGATTCTGGGTATTGGGGTATTCTTGCTCTTTGGTCGGCTGATCAAACACTAGGGAGACTTCTTCAATTTTACAGATGCCTTCCTCTAAGCTGAAGGGATAAATAGACTTAATTGTAAACAATCCCTCTGGCATAGATGCAAAGGATTGTTCTATTAACTGTTCTTCAGTTATGTTTCCTTCAGGTATTAGCCCAATTACATTATTCTGGAATCCAAACGTGTAATAACTCAATTCCAGCGCATATCCTATGGTAGTTCCCTTGGATAAGGTGATATCCTGTGGGGTCATGTTATGCACAATAATATGTATTGGAATAGTTCCAATATTTTCCATAGGAGTATGGGTCATTGTTATATCCAGATTTTTCATTCTATGGGTGATGCATTTTAGTGTTTCAGAAGTTTTTAATTTCTGACCTCTTTTTACCTGTAAGGATAAGAGGAATTTATTAGCCCAAGTAGGGATTACAACATAATTAGACACCTGCATATTCACAGCATATGGCATTTGCTGGTTTGATTTTAGGGCTGCATTTTCTGCTCCAGAGGATTGTTCTATTAACTGTTCTTCAGTTAAGTTTCCTTCAGGTATTAGCCCAATTACATTCTTCTGGAATCCAAATGTGTAATAACTCGATTCCAGTGCATATCCTATGGTAGTTTACTTGGACAAGGTGATATCCTATGGGGTCATATTATGCACAATAACATGTATTGGAATAGTTCCAATATTTACCATAGGAGTATGGGTCATTGTTATACCCAGATTTTTCATTCTATGGGAGATGCATATTAGTGTTTCAGAGGTTTTTAATTAAGAGGAATTTATCAGCCCCAGCAGGGATTACAACATAGTTAGACACCTGCATATTCACATCATATGGCATTTGCTGGTTTGATTTTAGGGCTGCATTTTCATCCTGAAATACTTTAGGGTCCCCCTTTAACCTGCTCCAGAGGCAAATGTTAATCAAATCTATTTGTATGGTATATCCATGTAAGAGATCATTGCCAATGCATATTTGATCTATGGAGATAGATAATAACTATTTAGCTGTGACGTTATAGCTTTCAGACTTGTCATCCAGGCCATTGACACAGAGATCTTGAGGAGAAAGATATTTAATCACTTTAGGTTCAGCGATCTGCGCTAATAAGCCTTAACTTATGTAGCTATCTTCCTGCTTTAAATTTAATTGGTCATACTTGGTTTTTCCAAGGTCATGCACTTGCATAGGGAAAAATAGATAATCTGTGAGGAATTGAGAGTGATCTCCTCCTTTAGGGGACTTCCCCCTTGTGGAAAGATATGGTTAATACATCGCCTTCTAAGGAAATATTGGCTATCTTTCCAGGCAAAATTTTAAAAGTATTACCATCAGAGTCTGATAATCTGTTTGTAGGATAGTGATTTCAGGTACAGAGTTATTTCTGAAATGAATTTACACAGCATATGGCTTCTTTTCCACCACGTGAAAGTTATGCCAGAAAGCTCATCATTTATAGGTCTTTTTACTTGTAACCAGATTATATTATTTATTGAATCAATTATGTTACTTAACCGTTTCAGGAGATCACTACCAATAATTAAATGATCAGTTGGCATATCCACTATAATGATAGGGTGTCTTATTACCCTGTTCCCCAGTTTTAGCTTTAACCATGCAGTACCGTAGACTTTGTGAGAATCGCCCCCAACACCTTTTAGTAAACATCCAATTCCTTTAGTTTAGGTTTGTGGGGTGTTAGCTCATTTAGCTGTGTGTAGTAACTGTGGGATAAAATAGTTGCCTGAGATCCAGTATTAATTAATCCCATGAGAGGGTTGGAAACTGAATCCTGGAGCTCATCTAATACATAATATCCCCTGCAGTTTCTACCATTTCACACATAAAATTAGCATGATTACATAATCGTTGGCATCGCCATGTTTTACCTGTACCAACCACTTTAACTGATGCAGAAGAATTTTCTTTCTTACCAGTCTTTTCCTTTATAATAGGGCTGACAGGGTTCCTGTGTACTGCATCAGTGGGAATAAGGTTAGGAGAAAACTGCAAAGAAAGAGGTTTGTTAGAGCTTCCCGGCTGATGTTGCTTGTCATCACAGCTAAAACATCATCTGTTTCTGGGCTGCAAGGAGAGAACATGATTAGTACTATTATTGACATTTATCATTTCATTTGGTATATCTCTTCCCTCTCCCTCAGGTAATGCCGGAGTATTTATGACTGTGCCTGTAGCCCACTGCTGGCCACTGGCTGTACCCCTAAAAAAGGATTATTATGGTTCTGAGCCATCAGAGCTTGATTCATATTAGTAAATACTGTACATAATTGGCTTACTTGCATACTGAGTTGGCCCACTTGATTGGACAAGCTATTTCTACCCATGGACCTATTTTTTTTATATTGATATTGATTCCTGGATCCTTGGGATCCCTCAGAAACATAGCTATTATTCCTATTTTGACGTGGTTGTCTTTGGGGTTCAACTTGTTCAGGATAAATATCTTGGGGAGCACTATTTACTTGGGTGTCTGGTTACCCTGAGAGTATTTTTGCCACTTTTGGTATTTATTTTTACGGGTACACTGATAACCTTGTGGTTGTTCATCTCTTTGGGGATAACTATTTGTCTGGGTATGCCGCCCATTTTGAGTATATTCTTTCTGCACCTCAGCCTGTGTTGGGGGAGGGGCATAGTTAAAACTTTGTTGGGAAGGCCTGTTTTCTCTGGCCACCTCTGCATAAGTTTTCTTTTTAGACTCCGAATTGAGGGGGCTAGGTGACATCCTAGTTTCTGCCACAATTTTGGGGCTTGGCCTTGGTTCCCATTTACCCCCCTGTTCACTGGACTGCTGAATAGAGTATAACTTTGTACTCTCTTTGATCAGCCAGTCCAATGAGCAGTTCAAAATCTCTAGCCAAATTAAGTTTGATATGTGCGGGCAATGCTTCGTAAAATTAATTCACAAATTCTGAGCTTTTAAAAATGGTGTACTCTTCGGCCATACTGTACGCACTTTTTAGTACAGAAAGGAATTCTATAGGGCTTTGATTGCACTACATTTTAAACCATACACAGCTATTTTCGCAGCTGTTTTAGTGCGATATTGCCCAAACTCCTTTTTGCACTGTCGTTTTGTTTCACTCCAGGAATGAATATTAATATCCTTTAGTGAAGCGAAGAACTTGTGATGTTTACCCTCAAATACCATGGGCAGAAATTCAATTTTTGACTGCTCACTAGTAACATTCATTATAGATAAAGCATTTTCAAAGGCCTCTAAGTGGTCAATTATAGAATTGGTTCCCTTGTTGGAAAATTTAGGTATTGCACCACTTAAGAAATCAATTATGTTAGGGGTGTCATATACCTTATTAGATGTACAGTGGGGCAAAAAAGTATTTAGTCAGCCACCAATTGTGCAAGTTCTCCCACTTAAGAAGATGAGAGAGGCCTGTAATTTTCATCATAGGTATACCTCAACTATGATAGACAAAATGTGGAAACAAATCCAGACAATCACATTGTCTGATTTAGAAAGAATTTATTTGCATATTATGGTGGAAAATAAGTATTTGGTCACCTACAAACAAGCAAGATTTCTGGCTCTCACAGACCTGTATCTTCTTCTTTAAGAGGCTCCTCTGTCCTCCACTCATTACCTGTATTAATGGCACCTGTTTGAACTTGTTATCAGTATAAAAGACACCTGTCCACAACCTCAAACAGTCACACTACAAACTTCACTATGGTGAAGACCAAAGAGCTGTCGAAGAACACCAGAAACAAAATTGTAGACCTGCACCAGGCTGTGAAGACTGAATCTGCAATAGGCAAGCAACTTGGTGTGAAGAAATCAACTGTGGGAGCAATAATTAGAAAATGGAAGACATACAAGACCACTGATAATCTCCCTCGATCTGGGGTTTCACGCAAGATCTCACCCCGTGGGGTCAAAATGATCACAAGAACGGTGAGCAAACATCCCAGAACCACACGGGGGGACCTAGTGAATGACCTGCAGAAAGCTGGGACTAACATAACAAAGGCTACCATCAGTAACACACTACACCACCAGGGACTCAGATCCTGCAGTGCCAGACATGTCCCCCTGCTTAAGCCAGTACATGTCCTGGCCCGTCTGAAGTATGATAGAGAGCATTTGGATGATCCAGAAGTGGATTGGGAGAATTTCATATGGTCAGATGAAAGAAAAGTAGAACTGTTTGGTAGAAACACAACTCGTCGTGTTTGGAGGAGAGAGAATACTTAGTTGCAACCAAAGAACACCATACCTACTGAGAAGCATGGGGGTGGCAACATCATGCTTTGGGGCTGTTTCTCTGCAAAGGGAACAGGACGACTGATCCGTGTACATGAAAGAATGAATGGGGCCATGTATCGTGATATTTTGAGTGCAAACCTCCTTCTATCAGCAAGGGCATTGAAGATGAAACTTGGCTGGGTCTTTCAGCATGACAATGATCACAAACACACCGCCCGGGCAACGAAGGAGTGGCTTCATAAGAAGCATTTCAAGGTCCTGGAGTGGCCTAGCCAGTCTCCAGATCTCAACCCCATAGAAAACCTTTGAAGGGAGTTGAAAGTCCATGTTGCCCAGCGACAGCCCCAAAGCATCACTGCTCTAGTAGAGATCTGCATGCAGGAATGGGCTAACATACCAGCAACAGTGTGTGACAACCTTGTGAAGACTTACAGAAAATGTTTGACCTCTGTCATTGCCAACAAAAGATATATAACAAAGTATTGAGATGAACTTTTGATATTGACCAAATACTTATTTTCCACCATAATTTGCAAATAAATTCTTTCCAAATCAGACAATGTGATTGTCTGGATTTGTTTCCACATTTTGTCTCTCATAGTTGAGGTATAATTATGATGAAACTTACAGGCCTCTCTCATCTTCTTAAGTGGGAGAACTTGCACACTTGGTGGCTGACTAAATACTTTTTTGCCCCACTGTATCTTGGGCCTTCCTAGGGACTTTAGTTTTGTGGCTGGAGCGCCCCCTATCTGCCCTATATTTACCGATAACCTTGTGGTTGTTCATCTCTTTGGATAACTATTTGTCTGGGTATGCCGCCCATTTTGAGTATATTCTTTCTGCACCTCAGCCCATGTTGGGGGAGGGGCATAGTTAAAACGTTGTGGGAAAGGCCTGTTTTCTCTGGCCACCTCTGCATAAGTTTTCTTTTTAGACTCCTAATTGAGGGGGCTAGGTGACATCCTAGTTTCTGCCACAATGTTGGGGCTTGGCCTTGGTTCCCATTTACCCACCTGTTCATTGGACTGCTGAATAGCATTAGTATTATATGAGCTATCTGGGTAGCTGGCTCCACCCTCTGACTCACTATTAGAGCTGCCCTCCCCCTGTGAAGTATAGCAGTTACCTGAATTTATAACATAAGGTGACTGTCTATGTGGGAAGTTTACCTCTGACCCGATAGGGGTCCTTTGTTTAAATTCTTCCCTAATGTTCTGCAGTTCATTTCTCATGAATTCTTTTATGGTTTTTAAAATATCTGCATTATTATTTTCATTATTTTCACTATTAATGGAGGGGGTTTCATTATGGCGATATGCCCTTTTTAATTCACTTAACTCTCTTTGGCTCTCTGCGAGTTATTTATTTAAACCTTGTATTTGGGCTAGTAATTTTTGGTTATGCCATGTCTTGTTTAAATGTAACAATTTCATTTTTGGCTATTTCTAAATTCTCTTCGCATTTGCGTAATGAACGAATATCATCTTCTAGCCCCTGTAATTGCAACTCCTTTTCTATAAGGTTGATGGATATTTTGTCAATAATGCATATTACAAGGGGCCAGGATTTGAGTATTAGTTCATCACGGTTTTTAGCAGTTTTGTATTGATTAATTTTTAATAATTCTTGGAATAATTCACCTTTTTCATTCCATCTTCCATTATCAATAGCAATATGTTTGGCCTTAGTGGTAAGCATATCCATATAATCATTTAAATCACGGGCAATATTACACCTATTTTTAATGTGGCTGATAGTGTCTATTTTAAGGAAATCAGCTTTAGTGAGGGGTAATGTTGAGGAACATATTTCAACACTGAGTATAGATGTAATTGATTCACTTCTAGTAACAGACATTATTATTTTGGCTTAGTATTTGGTTAAATTAAAAGACTAATACAATTTTGACCAATAAATTATTTTTTCAACCCCTTAACGACACGTTGTAAAGGGTATGTCATACACAAACTGGTCTTTAAAGACCAGCGACATACCCTGTATGTTGGAAGCAATCCTGATCACTTCCAGATGCTTTAAAGGTATTTCTATGATGCCTCGATATTGAGGCATCACTGCAATACCTTGTTTTGCCCCCCAATGCACAGAGGGTCACTCTGTGGCCCTCTCTGCATCGGCCAGTGATGGTGCTGATCATTGGTAGGTGGGAGAAGCTGCATGTAGGTGGGTGGGCGGCCGATCTCTTGTGAACTTCCGGCCAGCAATGGGAAATGCCTGTAGGGTGCGCGTGGGAGGTGGGGGCTGTGCGTGCATGCATGTGTGTGATCTGGCCGCATATTCAAAATGTAAGTGGTGGGTGGCAGAGAAGGGAGAAATAAATCTGAAAAAGTGATCTGGGAGGGGAGGGTATGGTATGGCGGGGCAGCTACACTACAGAAAAAGTGATATTCTTTTTTTAAAAAAAGGACACATTTTATTGCAAAGTGGGTACTGGCAGACAGCTGCCAGTACCCAAAACGGTGGCAAATAGTTAGTGGGGGGAGGGTTAGAGAGCTCTTTGGGGGGGAAACAGGGAGGTTGGGGGCTAAGGGAGGATCCTATAAATTTGAATATTTAAAATAAAAAATAATAATAAAAGAAACCTTTTAAGAAGAAAGACTTTTTGCCAGTACTTAAGATGGTGGGGACAATTGTGGGGTGGGAAGGAAAAAGAGCTGTTTGGGAGAGATCAGGGGGTAGGATGTGTCAGATGAGAGGCTGATTTCTACACTAAAGCTAAAATTAAGCTTTCAAGCTCCCTACAAGCTACCTAATTAACCCTGTCACTGCTGGGCATAATACAAGTGTGGTGCGCAGTGGCATTTAGCGGCCTTCTTATTACCAAAAAGCGATGCCAAAGCCATATATGTCAAAGGGGATCCCAGAGAAGTATTTACAACCATTTGTGCCATAATTATACAAGCTAGTTGTAAATAATTTCAGTGAGAAACCCAAAGTTAGTGAAATAGTTAACGATTTTTGTATTTATTTGATCGCATTTGGCAGTGAAATGGAGGCATGAAATATATCAAAATGGGCCTAGATCAATACTTTTGGTTGTCTACTACACTACCCTAAAGCTAAAATTAACCCTACAAGCTCCCTACAAGCTACCTAATTAACCCCTCCACTGCTGGGCCTAAAACAAATGTGGTCTGCAGCGGTATTTAGCGGCGTTCTAATTACCAAAAAGTAATGCCACAGCCATAAATATCTGATATTTATGAACAAAGAGGATCCCAGAGAAGCATTTACAATCATTTGTGCCATAATTGCACAAGCTGTTTGTAAATAATTTCAGTAAGAAATCTAAAGTTTGTGAAAAAGTGAACGATTTTTTTTTATTTGATTGCATTTGGCGGTGAAATGTTGCCATGAAATATAACAAAATGGGCCTAGATCAATACTTTGGGTTGTCTACTAAACATAAATATATACATGTCAAGGGATATTCAGGGATTCCTGACAGATATAAGTGTTCCAATGTAACTATAGCTAATTTTGAGAATAAAAAATGGTTTGGAAATAGCAAAGTGCTACTTGTTTCATTTCCCTATAACTTGCAAAAAAAAGCAAATAACATGTAAACATTGGGTATTTATCAATTCAGGACAAAATTTAGAAACTATTTAGCATGGGTGTTTTTTGGTGGTTGTAGATGTGCAACAGATTTTGGGGGTCAAAGTTAGAAAAAGTGTTTTTTCCCATTTTGTCATCATATTTTATAAAAAAATGTTAAGGTAAATTATAAGATATGATGAAAATAATGGTATCTTTAGAAATTAATTTTAATGGCGAAAAAATGGTATATAATATGTGTGTGTACCATAAATGAGTAAGAGTAAAATTACAGCTAATCACAAAAACACCGCAAGAAATTTAAAAATGGCCTTGTCCTTAAGGGGTTAAAATATTTAAAAAAAAAATTTGCTAGATAATAATTATTATTTACTACAAAATATGTAATATCAATGTGATAAAGATAATAATCTTCAGCTGTGCCTCCAGATAATATGTCGGTATATACAATAACATTTATTATTATATCAGCAGTAATCTCAAGTAAAATGTTGGAGTACTTATCTTAGCAGTTGCCAACCAATAAAATGTATATATGTAAGAATTAAAAATTAATATTTATTCCTAAACTCTTGATTAGTTAAATTTATGTACGCATTGAATTATATTTATGTAGAAACTAGATTATGGGGGATATTTATCAAAGGTATGTCGGACCTGATCTGACAGTGTGGATCAGGTCCGACATACCTCGCTGAATGTGGAGAGCAATAAACTCTCCGTATTCAGTATTGCACCAGCAGCTCTTGTGAGCTGCTGGTGTAACGCCGCCCCCTGCAGACTCGTGGTCAATCGGCCGCTAGAAGGGGGGTGTTAATCTACCTGATCATACTCAATCGGGTTAAATTCCGGCAATCTCTGTCCGCCTGCTCAGAGCAGGTGGACAGCGTTATGGAGCAGCGATCTTTAGACCGCTGCTTTATAACTTCTGTTTCTGGCAAGAAGAAACACCAACCCTCAAGCTCCATTTGGAGCTTGATAAATGGGCCTCTTAGAATCAATTATACATGCTTATTCCGTTACAATATTCTATACAACAGATCATAAAAAAATATATCTTTAAAATTAACCTTACGCACAATAAATACCACAAATGAGAATCCCAGCGCAATCTATAATTAGCCGATAACTCAATGCCCAATATGGATTACAAACTTACTCTGCGTAATTTACCACAACTAGAGATTTAGCCACAATAACCAATTTATGTACAGTTCTGAAAGAGTTCACAGTAATAACTGACCTATAAATCTGGAGTGTAAAATCCTGTCTAGCAATTAAATTACTTAGCACTAAATATGACTAGTTCTAATTTACGCAGGGCTATGGATATAAACAGCCAAATACCCTTTGGTTGTAATACCAAATTTAGTTTAAACAAGAGAAGAGAGAAAGAACAGAGGCATTATAAGGCACACATATAAGGTGTATTACCAAAATACAATTAGATGGAGTATGTTTAGAAATATGATGTATGATGAAATTTAAAACATAATGTTTATTAAAAGATATTAAGAAATTATTTGTGGACCATGCCACCATTAAGCTAATATGAATCACTAAATGTTTTTAAAATCAAAAATAAGAATTTATGCACTGCAAACTCTCCAAATCAGGAAAAGCCTGAAATACAACAATTAATCAATACCTATAATTATTGATAGTTCTAGGTGTTGTTAGAATAGGTTTTATCCACAGTTTTATAAAACCTTATATTGGAAAAGTGGTCAATATCAATATGGTATTCCTTGTGGCATAACATAGGTTAACACTAGGTATATAACCCCAGATTTGCCCGTATAAACTTATAAACAATTACCGCCACAAGTATCCCAGGAGGGGAGAGGACCATTACCAATCAGTTAAATAAACTAAAACCTATTGCCTGTAAAGGCCAACATCTAGTTTTTAAACAAATATTAAATGTTATTAACAGAAGGAGGAGAGAAACAGTGCGAATGTGGCATTAGGCACTACCCCCATTTACACATAGGATTGTTCTTGAAGGGTATTTAGGTGCATTACATACACTTTTCCCACCTTCCCTAAAGGTTATTAGGGACTTACTGGTTACACATATAATACCGGATTTAGGCCATCAGGACAACAGACAAAGGAAAACAGTTTAATTATCATTATATATAGATATTCTTATATATTTTTTAATTGTATATTTATTATATTCACTATTTCCGGATATTAATAAATGTATCTGGTCAACATATATGTCCAATCTAATATAATTTAGCATGTATTTATAGAGACCAAACATGAGTATACTTCTAGTATCATATTAGTAAGCAATTATACTGTTAATTATTGGCTCTTCACAGAATCATAGCATTCAACATCAAAGTCTGAAAAATAAAGAAACGAACATTTATAAATATCAATGCAGTTATTTTTTTTATTCATTATATCCAACACAGTATGTAACATGTGATGTATCTCTTAGATCATTATATACATCATTCAGGCAGTCTGCGGTAAGCATTAATTTATCTAAGAACTATATAGATAATTTGCTATCAAAAGTACATAGGTTAAGATATTTTAAAATCTTAATTCTTAGGCTTTCAACTTCCCATATTACCCTTCTTAGGCATAGACAATCTCCCAGATTCATAAGTTCATATTTAATATGTGTCTGAATATATATTCATTTTAGTATCTTACATTATATGAAAATTAGACACAAGTCATTTATCTGAGAATTTGCTTCCCATGTGCTGTTATCTGAGCCAGCAGCCGTTCCAGACGAGAATCTGTATTAGATCTGCAAAGAGGTTCTAGTGAATATCATGGTGATTTTCACATGTATCAGTTAAATGACCATATCCTGGGATATTGAGCATATCTTCCACCAAAACACAGAATCTTGTCTCCATCACACCAGGGGTCTGTGCTAAACTAATGAGTCAAATGTTCTCTTTTAAACCCTTAGATGTATAAGGTAGTGGGGGGGGGGGGGTCTGCTTTAGTTACAGCCAAATCAATTCATATCAGGTAGATATTAGTTCAATGGAATTATTAAATTGTGTGATACATGCACAGTTTATCCAATCTCACTCAGCAATACCTTGACAGCAGTATCCAGTCTTGTAACTAGTGTCCTGCAATATTCAACCCTGTATAGAATATCCCACCCATTATCCTGACTTGTGTCCATTATCCTGCTGTGGGTCCAGTATCCTTCCTAGTATTCAGTATTCTGACTGGTATCCTGTAATATGCCTTGTATTTACTAGTGCCCTGTGGTAGTCACCTTAGCTCTTTCTGGACTTATTACTCGATACCTGACTTCTGGCCCTGCTTTACCTTTGCACTATTTCCAGTGTGGTGTTATGACTCTTTGAATTTTTTTTTAATTCTCTTTTTATTCTTGTCTCCTAGGGTATGTTCCTGCTTAACAAATGATAACCCTTACATTTAAGTGAGGGTACATTTTATGTATGCTGATAGTAGATCCTGAATCTCTGTAGATTTATAGAGTTTAATTTATAAAATGTTATTAGAGCTGCAATAAAAAAAAAATATGTTGCAGGACCGTATGGCTAGAATGTCAATTGGATAAGAGGTGAAAATGCAACTTCAAGAAAAAAAAAAGAGTTTTGCAGAGGGCAGACTGAGGGAGGGGGGGGAGGTAATAAAACATATACAGTTCTATAGAAAAATTATAGGGGGCACCCTTACAAGATGGTAAATAAATAAACTCCAAAACGGTGAATGGATAAACACCAGTCCAAAAGGCAATTAGATGATGTACTTATCTTAGTGTATATAGCCAAAGTATCACAAATGGAAACTAAGTGTATATAGCCAGAGTGTCACAAATAATAACTATATATATATATATATATATATATATATATATATATATATATATATATATATATATATATATATATATATATATATATATATATATATATGAGAAAATATATAAGAATCTGTATTTCAGTGGATGTTAAGATAAACTCTATAAAACTATAAATAGTTGTATTCAGATAAAATGATATTAAACAGAAAAGTCTCTTTGAAATGTGGTAATGTCAATGGAGGCAGCAATCTGTAAAGGACCAAGGCCAGGATCCAGGATCAACAATCTGAAGAAGACAAAAAAAGACAGATGTGGCACATGGCCCAATATTGTTTGGTATGAAAGGACAAATATTATGTGTGTCAGATACACTCACATGTGATAAAGCACCTATAATAGTGCAAAAGGAGCAGAGTGGGGTCAATAGCAGTCACCCAGAAGATTGGCCTCTCAGAAATGTAGGATATCTGTGAATGATAGCAAAAAACACAAGGTGCCTATATGGCCTGGTACTGTTTGACCCTTGCAAGATGGAAATAGATTATTTATAATGCACTCACATTTGTTGAAGCATCTCTTGTAATGCTTTAGGATCAGGCTGGAATCAATTTAGTCATCCAACAGACTTAATCACCGGCAGTCAGGAAACTCCAATAAGTCCAGCGATTAAAACAGGTATTCCAATGTGATATTTCAAAAAATAATATGGCAGCAAGTGGTGTAAGTAATCAACTTACTTTATTAAAAATAAACAAGCAACTCATTTCTCATCCACCAAAGGTTGTTTCACCCCCATTGCAAATCAGGTTTACTGTCAACATTTACAGACTTTCAGCTGTCTGCAATGAACAAATCAAACAAAAGCAATTGAAATAGCTCAACACAATGAATGCTTCAAGTGGTAACCCCAAATTCAACTAAACATGCAACTTTTCTGACTGTTTCCTGCCTGCGCCCGATTTTATACTTTCCTGACCATTTCCCACCTGTAACACAATACCATCATTATCTCCCTCACATGTAGGCAGCAGCTACTACAAATCACCAATACACATTGTCTACAGCTGCTGCCCACAGACCCAAACACACACATTCATATTCCTTTCAAGGTTAATGAACACGTTTTACTTTCTAATTAGTCAGGTCACTGTTATTCTAATTGGCTTACAGTGCGGGGACTATAATTATTTTTAATATTCTTCAAAAGGCTAACTTTTAATGCATTGTATTATTTATTTATTGTTTTTTACTGCAGCTGTGAAATGTAGTCTCTTATTGCAGTACTTTTACTCTTGTTTTCCTGTTTTAGCCTAATTAATTTTAACTATAGATAGGGGCATCCTAGCTTATCAGTTAGCCGCATTATAGACACACAGTCATGCTCCCATGCAAAAAGGCACACTTTACATAAACTTCATAAGGATTGAAGTGTAAATGACGATTATGCTAGCACAATCAAGATTTTGCTCCAGTAATCTAGTCTAATGTATAGATTTGTTGGAGGCAGGACAGTAGTCAAGGCATTTATGGGGCCTTAGCATGACAAAATTGGGGGGCCCCAGATAGATTATATTTTCTAAGATAATTTATTATTAATCTTGAAATAGTTAAATTACATAATAAATCCACTTTATTAAACCCTTTAAATCATAAGATTAAATGACCAAGATTCTGAGAAATGATGTCATGCTTGTGAGGATTGTAATTAATAGTGGGCATGCTTTGCAGCAAATTATACGATAGCTCAATGTGAAGATGTCTTACTCATACAGTATATCGGACTCAGACTCTCTCTCTCTGAGAGCTACAAAAAATAAAATGTAGCAGAACAAAAAAAATAAAACAAAACGTTTAGTACAAAAAAATAAATAACATAAGAAACTGTTAATATCAGACATTTACTCATGGTGGCCATAGCTGAAGCCACTGAAAGCCTCCTGGAGACCATCTGTACCCCTAAGCAACTGACAGACTGCCTCAACTGCCAATGAAAAGATGCACTGAGAAGCAAATTTGCCTTGGCTGTAGGAGACTGACAGGCACCGAAAAGTAACCAATCAGAAACCAAGATAACTATGATTTGTACCTGTAGACAATTTTGGGGCAGGTCTAATAGTAGCAGTGCGAGTTGGAGCAGATCAAATACTGACTTGCACTTTATAAATCGTTTAATAATGATGGAGAACAGCTTCCAAACACTGGGCCTGGGGCTGATGTCCCTATGGAGTGACAGTAATGAAAACAGTCATCATTCAGTGGGATTCAGTATTTGGAAATATTAAAACAAATATTAAATTACAAATGATATAACTGTATCAGATGTGCAATTCCTACTAATGCACACTGGTAAATCTGGTGGAGAGAAACATACCTCTGAAAGCCTGTCAAGAAAACATATCAATTGTAAAATACATTTTGGCTTAAACAAGTATAAAAATGGTAAAGGACTCCCAAACACTGGGCTGGGGCTGGTGTGCCTCTGAAATGATAGTAGTGAAGGTTGTCATTATTCAGTGGGATTCAGTGCATTTATGGTGCTTATTACACCTAAGGTAAGTATTAACCCTGTAAGTGCGAACCAAAGCATTGAACTCCAGCTTTAATTCACAATGGTTGTCCAGCTACAACAGATGGTATGTATTATAAACAAGATGCTCCACAGCTGCACTGAACCCCAATTAAAAAGGTCTGTTGTAATAAAAAACATAAAATGCAAATAAAATAGCAGTATTCAAATATGATAAAAACGTTTTTATTCAAATTACAAATAATATAGCAGTATCAATAAAGTCAACTCAGATAGTTCTACTGGTGGAGAGGAACCCACCTCTTAAAGCCTGTCAAGAAAACATATCAATTGAAAAATACTCTATTAGATATTAAAAAAGAATATAAATGGCTTCAGTGCTCCTTAAATTAAGATATTTTTCTCACCTGACCATAGCACCAGAAAAAGACTCCTAGATTAGGCCCTTCTATATATCCAATCTTATGGCCCATCTTATATCCAATCTTAGGCCCTCCTTATATCCAATGTGTGGTTAAAAACACTTTTTTCTTACTGGCGTGTTTTCCATATAAAATGAAACAATTGTAACAATTGTATATAAATATTCCATGAATGCTAGATACTTGCCCGGGTATAAGGAAGTTATCAGGCAGAAGGAAGTTGCCGGGTGAAATCATAGATGCCGAAAGACAGTGAAACATAACATATTCTCAAGGCGAACAACCTTAAAACAACAGTGACAGCTGAGGCAAGGCAACCCTTCCATAACCCACAAGAGAGGAACAGAAGCCATCGGAGGTCCGGTAAGGGGGTTTACTCACATAATAAGGAACTTAAACAAATCAAATATTTAAACTAATTACATCTAATCTAATTGCATCAGCCAATAGGATTTTTGCATCAGCCAATAGGATTTTTTCACCTTTAATTCCGATTGGCTGATAGAATTCTATCAGCCAATTGGAATTCAAGGGATGCCATCTTGGATGACGTCCCTTAAAGGAACCTTCAATCTTTGTTAGACGTCAAGAGAAGAGGATGCTCCACGCCGGATGTCTTGAAGATGGACCCGCTCCGCGCCGGATGGATGAAGATAGAAGATGCCGCCTGCATGAAGACTTCTCCCCGGTTCGATGAAGACTTCTGCTGCTTCGTTGCGGACATCTGGCGGCTTCGTTGAGGATGTCGGGTCTTCAAAAACTGTAAGTGGATCTTCGGGGGTTAGTGTTAAGTTTTTTTAAGGGTTTCTTGGGTGGGTTTTATTTTTAAGTTAGGGTTTGGGCACTGAAAAAGAGCGAAATGCCCATTTAAGGGCAATGCCCATCCAAATGCCCTTTTCAGGGCAATGGGGAGCTTAGTTTTTTTTTTTAGTTAGTATTTTATTTGGGGGTTTGGTTGTGTGGGTGGTGGGTTTTACTGTTGGGGGGTTGTTTGTGGGGGGTTTTTACAGGTAAAAGAGCTGATTTCTTTGGGGCAATGCCCTGCAAAAGGCCATTTTAAGGGCTATTGGTAGTTTAGTTTAGGCTAAGGTTTTTTTTTATTTTGGGGGGGCTTTTTTATTTTGATAGGGCTATTAGCTTAGGTGTAATTAGTTTAAATATCTGATCATTTCTTTTCTTATTTTGTGTAATTTAGTGTGTTTTTTTGTAATTTAGGTAATTGTATTTAATAAATGTAATGTATTTAATTGTAGTGTAAGGTAAGGTGTTAGTGTAAGACAGGTTAGGTTTGATTTTACAGGTACATTTGTTTTTATTTTAGCTAGGTAGTTAGTAAATAGTTAATAAATATTTACTAACTATTCTACCTAGTTAAAATAAATACAAACTTAGCTGTAAAATAAAAATAAAACCTAAGCTAGCTAAAATGTAACTATTAGTTATACAGGGAGTGCAGAATTATTAGGCAAATGAGTATTTTGACCACATCATCCTCTTTATGCATGTTGTCTTACTCCAAGCTGTATAGGCTCGAAAGCCTACTACCAATTAAGCATATTAGGTGATGTGCATCTCTGTAATGAGAAGGGGTGTGGTCTAATGACATCAACACCCTATATCAGGTGTGCATAATTATTAGGCAACTTCCTTTCCTTTGGCAAAATGGGTCAAAAGAAGGACTTGACAGGCTCAGAAAAGTCAAAAATAGTGAGATATCTTGCAGAGGGATGCAGCACTCTTAAAATTGCAAAGCTTCTGAAGCGTGATCATCGAACAATCAAGCGTTTCATTCAAAATCATCAACAGGGTCGCAAGAAGCGTGTGGAAAAACCAAGGCGCAAAATAACTGCCCATGAACTGAGAAAAGTCAAGCGTGCAGCTGCCAAGATGCCACTTGCCACCAGTTTGGCCATATTTCAGAGCTGCAACATCACTGGAGTGCCCAAAAGCACAAGGTGTGCAATACTCAGAGACATGGCCAAGGTAAGAAAGGCTGAAAGACGACCACCACTGAACAAGACACACAAGCTGAAATGTCAAGACTGGGCCAAGAAATATCTCAAGACTGATTTTTCTAAGGTTTTATGGACTGATGAAATGAGAGTGAGTCTTGATGGGCCAGATGGATGGGCCCGTGGCTGGATTGGTAAAGGGCAGAGAGCTCCAATCCGACTCAGACGCCAGCAAGGTGGAGGTGGAGTACTGGTTTGGGCTGGTATCATCAAAGATGAGCTTGTGGGGCCTTTTCGGGTTGAAGATGGAGTCAAGTTCAACTCCCAGTCCTACTGCCAGTTTCTGGAAGACACCTTCTTCAAGCAGTGGTACAGGAAGAAGTCTGCATCCTTCAAGAAAAACATGATTTTCATGCAGGACAATGCTCCATCACACGTGTCCAAGTACTCCACAGCGTGGCTGGCAAGAAAGGGTATAAAAGAAGAAAATCTAATGACATGGCCTCCTTGTTCACCTGATCTGAACCCCATTGAGAACCTGTGGTCCATCATCAAATGTGAGATTTACAAGGAGGGAAAACAGTACACCTCTCTGAACAGTGTCTGGGAGGCTGTGGTTGCTGCTGCACGCAATGTTGATGGTGAACAGATCAAAACACTGACAGAATCCATGGATGGCAGGCTTTTGAGTGTCCTTGCAAAGAAAGGTGGCTATATTGGTCACTGATTTGTTTTTGAATGTCAGAAATGTATATTTGTGAATGTTGAGATGTTATATTGGTTTCACTGGTAAAAATAAATAATTGAAATGGGTATATATTTGTTTTTTGTTAAGTTGCCTAATAATTATGCACAGTAATAGTCACCTGCACACACAGATATCCCCCTAAAATAGCCATAACTAAAAACAAACTAAAAACTACTTCCAAAACTATTCAGCTTTGATATTAATGAGTTTTTTGGGTTCATTGAGAACATGGTTGTTGTTCAATAATAAAATTAATCCTCAAAAGTACAACTTGCCTAATAATTCTGCACTCCCTGTATTGTAGCTGGCTTAGGGTTTATTTTGCAGGTAAGTTTTTAGTTTTAAATAGGAATTATTTAGGTAATAATAGTAGGTTTTATTTAGATTTATTTTAATTATATTTAAGTTAGGGGGTGTTAGGGTTAGGGTTAGACTTAGGTTTAGGGGTTAATAAATTTAGTATAGTGGCTGCGATGTTGGGGGCGGCAGATTAGGGGTTAATAAATGTAGGTAGGTGGCGCCGATGTTAGGGGTGGCAGATTAGGGGTTAATAATTTTTAACTAGTGTTTGCGATGCGGGAGTGCGGCGGTTTAGGGGTTAATATGTATATGATAGTGGCGGCGATGTCCAGAGCGGCAGATTAGGGGTTAATAATTTTAATTTAGTGTTTGCGATGTGGGAGTGCCTCGGTTTATGGGTTAATAGGTAGTTTATGGGTGTTAGTGTACTTTTTAGCACTTTAGTTATGAGTTTTATGTTACACTTTTTGGCCTCCTAGGCAGACTCGTAATACCAGCGCTATGGAAGTCCCATTGAAAAAGGACTTTTTGAAAGCTGCGGTAATTACGTTGCGTTCCGGCCAAAAACGTGTGCGGTGCAGCTAAACCTGCAAAATACCAGCGGCAGTGAAAAAGAGCCTTAACGCTGCTTTTTCACTCATACCACAAAACTCGTAATCTAGCCATTAGTTATTTAGCTATTTAATTTTTAAAGCAAATACATTTTGAATTATATGTATTATTTACTCTTGGTTACCATTCAACTAACTTACTAGGCATTCTCAAATGTACTTATGAATATTCTGATCTCAGTATATTATATATATTTGGTTATCTTATGGATGCAACCTTTAACACACTGCATTTGATTATTATATAATGTTTGTATTATGTGTGTAATTTGGTATTATTGTTATAAACAAATCTATTGTATAAACAGTACACAACTAAATAATTTTACACACAATAAAATATTTGTAAATTAAATTGAAGACCTTGAAAAGTACAAGAAACTATAAAAAAGGAAGAACAATTCTCTGGTGTAAGGTTTTCATACAATGCAATAGATATAAACTTGGTAGATCAAACTTTTAAAATAAAGGGTAAAATGCCCCTTCAGAATTAGCGTGAAGTAATTTCCAAAAAGGAATTCAGGGTTGAACAGAGAAATGCATAGACACAACACAATACAATAAAATTACTGATATTACATATATAAATGCTTAGAAATTACAAAATGTTCTAGAATGAAGGAGTTTTTTTCTCCTGAACTCACAATTAAGTAAATCTTTCTTGAACCCACTCAGCATACTTTAAAATTAACACGTAACAAAATATCCTTAACTCCCACCACAAATTGCCTTAACCAAGCTAACCTCATGCCCCTAACAATTAACCTTTACTGCAACCCACTAATGTTATATTGTCAGGCTTTCAAGCACGGTCAGAACTGTGCTTTTTTTACTGCAGTCCCGATGACTGTTTACAGCCGGTGCTATGCTTTTGTGAAGGTTGAAGTTGTCAGGCATATTCTTAAAAGAGTATCTCCCTCTGTCAGAGCCAGGGGCAACGATAAGTTATGTAAGGCTAATGCAATCAGCGCTCTGTATGTTCTGATGTCTGTAGTATGCATTCTTAATTTACCTGTTCACTATCCTTCGTCATTTTTATATCCTTTTACTTGGAAGTGACCTTAGCCTTTTTCCTGATGCCAAGGGGCATATTTATCAAGCTCTGTGTGGAGCTTCGAGCTTGATGCCCCACTGCTCCATAACCTGTCCGACTGCTCTGAGGCGGCGGGCAGACATCACCAGAAATCAACCCGATCGAATACCATCATGTTGATTGACACCCCCTGCTAGCAGCCAATTGGCCGCAAATCTGCGGGGGGCAGCATTGCACCAGCAGATCACAAGAACTGCTGGTGCAATGATAAATGCAGAGAGCATATGCAATATCCGCAATATCAGATTATTTTAGCTCGCACAATGATAATTCGGCCCCCCAAGTCTGAATAACAGGTGTTAAAAGGTCATTTCAGGCTACATCTCAGGGCTTGGTTATTCATATAGAGACTAAAGCGTACTTGTTCCTGGCCTGTTTACCCAATCTTGACCCTGCAAAGTTTTTGGATTATGCTACCTATTAGACCCTTCTACTGAGATATGCTACCTCAGGATTTATTTACTGGCTTATGAACTTTGGAAAATGTGCCCTGACCTTTGTACCTGCCTAATTCTTCTAATTTGAAGCATGGTTTCATACTAATCTTCTGATTCTGATCCCTGGCCTGTTCACGGATTGCTCTACTGCTGTCCAATATATTACCTGCTGCTCATTCTCTGAACAACTGTTTCCTGATGATAAATCAGGTAATTTATCTATTACCTTATAGATACAATATAATAGCTGACCTAATTGCCCCATTGCAGTTATTCTTAATTCCTCTCCCCCATCCTTATACCCTATTATAACTGACCCAATCCCTCCCCATCTCAGTTAAGCCTTATTGTGACTTCAACTACATTCTTTAAATGTAACCTTCACAGCTCAAACCCCAAGTGTAAATCCCTCTTACATGATCCCATCCCAATAATCCCCTAGAAACTAAGTACTGTAAGTTAAACTCCATTTAAACAGTCTTCTAAAATATATAATTACATCATGTCACCAATTGTCCCATAAGCCATTAGCAACAGGAAGCCTTTCATTTAGTTTCTTGCCCATTTGGAATTTTAAGAGATTCTTCCTCTGCTTATATATTTTTTAGAAATATTGAGCAAGTTAATTATTTTTACCAAAGGTGGAGACTGTTATATCTAAATCTATCCATTCATCTGATTGGTGAATGTAATTTGTGATGAATTTTAAAATAAGAAGTTTTTTTTATTCATTTCAATTTCAGATTGATATTACCTTAGTGCACTGATTAAAAAGTTTAGCACAGCTAATTTGTCTGTTAATCTGTCCATCCCCAGAAGTATTGAAGTAGTGAAATCTAACAAACAAAGTAAAATATATATCCTAGCTAGTGCAACCTTGAACAAAGAAATATGAAGTAAATGTACACTTTTACTTGCAATATCTCAACATAAATGTACTAATTAGTATGCAATAAAATGTTCTGCACATTTAAAGTTGGGATGGGAACCATAAGAAGTGCAGTTAATGAAAGACCAAGTGAGTCTTAAACCAACAAACCATCTACAGGGTTCAACTTTAAAACTAGACTCAATATTAGTGATGTTGCGAATAGTTCGCTGGCGAATAGTTCCCATCATTGAGTAAACTTTGACCCTGTATCTCACAGTCTGCAGACACATTTCAGCCAATCAGCAGCAGACACTCCCTCCCAGACCCTCCCAGCTCCTGGACAGCAGCCATTTTAGATTCATTCTGATCCTGCATTCTTAGTGAGAGGAGGGATAGTGTAGCTGCTGCTGATTTTATAGGGAAATTCATAGCTAGGCTAGTATATTCAGTGTCCACTACAGTCCTGAAGGACTCATCTGATCTCTGCTGTAAGGACAGCAGCCCAAAAAACCTTTTTTAGGGCTAGAACATCTTTTTTTTTTTTGCCTGTGTAATTTTGACTGTGAAACATCAGTTTGCTAGTGTAATCTAATTGCAGTTGCCTGCCTGCCAGCATGTGTGCCAGGCCCACTTGCTAAGTGCCACCACTCATATCTGTTGTAACAGTAGTGTAAATTTTGTAAAAAAAAAACTTTTTTGACTGTGAAAAATCAGTCTGCTAGTGTAATCTAATTGCAGTTGCCTGCCTGCCAGCGTGTGTGCTAGGCCCACTTGCCAAGTTAGTGCCACCACTCATATTTGTTGTAACAGTATTGTAAATATTTAAAAAAAAAACTTTTTTGACTGGGAAACGTCAGTCTGCTAGTGTTCGGGCACCTCTCAAGTGACCAGTGCCACTCGCCCGCCTGCCGCCACCACCAACACTAGCACCACAGCCGCTTCACTTGATCTGTCAGAGGAGTTTTTCACACATCAGTTGGAAGAAATGAGTGATGCGCAACCATCATTGACAGAGTGAAACATCAGTCTGCTAGTGTAATCTAATTGCAGTTGCCTGCCTGCCAGCGTGTGTGCCAGGCCCACTTGCCAAGTTAGTGCCACCACTCATATTTGTTGTAACAGTAGTGTAAATAGTTAAAAAAAAAACTTTTTTGACTGTGAAACGTCAGTCTGCTAGTGTAATCTAATTGCAGTTGCCTGCCAGCGTGTGTGCTAGGCCCACTTGCCAAGTTAGTGCCACCACTCATATTTGTTGTAACAGTATTGTAAATATTTAAAAAAAAAACTTTTTTGACTGGGAAACGTCAGTCTGCTAGTGTAATCTAATTGCAGTTGCCTGCCTGCCAGCGTGTGTGCCAGGCCCACTTGCCAAGTTAGTGCCACCACTCATATTTGATGTAACAGTAGTGTAAATATTTTTAAAAAAACTTTTTTGACTGTGAAACATCAGTCAGCTAGTGTAATCTAATTGCAGTTGCCTGCCTGCCAGTGTGCGTGCCAGGCCCACTTGCCAAGTTAGTGCCACCACTCATATTTGTTGTAACAGTAGTGTAAATATTTAAAAAAAACTTTTTTGACTGTGAAACATCAGTCTGCTAGTGTAATCTAATTGCAGTTGCCTGCCTGCCAACATGTGTGCCAGGCCCACTTGCCAACTAGTGCCACCAATCATATTTGTTATAAGAGAAGTGTAAATATTTTTTTAAAAAAACTTTTTGACTGTGAAACATCAGTCTGCTAGTGTAATCTAATTGCAGTTGCCTGCCTGCCAGCGTGTGTGCCAGGCCCACTTGCCAAGTTAGTGCCACCACTCATATTTGTTGTAACAGTAGTGTAAATATTTAAAAAAAAACTTTTTTGAATGTGAAACATCAGTCTGCTAGTGTAATCTAATTGCAGTTGCCTGCCTGCCAACATGTGTGCCAGGCCCACTTGCCAACTAGTGCCACCAATCATATTTGTTATAAGAGTAGTGTAAATATTTTTTAAAAAAACTTTTTGACTGTGAAACATCAGTCTGCTAGTGTAATCTAATTGCAGTTGCCTGCCTGCCAGCGTGTGTGCCAGGCCCACTTGCCAAGTTAGTGCCACCACTCATATTTGTTGTAACAGTAGTGTAAATATTTTAAAAAAAAACTTTTTTGACTGTGAAACATCAGTCTGCTAGTGTAATCTAATTGCAGTTGCCTGCCTGCCTGCCAGCGTGTGTGCCAGGCCCACTTGCCAACTAGTGCCACCAATCATATTTGTTATAAAAGTAGTGTAAATATTTTAAAAAAAATTTGACTGTGAAACATCAGTCTGCTAGTGTAATCTAGTTGCAGTTGCCTGCCTGCCAGCGTGTGTGTCAGACCCACTTGCCAACTAGTGCCACCAATCATATTTGTTATAAGAGTAGTGTAAATATTTTTTAAAAAAACTTTTTGACTGTGAAACATCAGTCTGCTAGTGTAATCTAATTGCAGTTGCCTGCCTGCCAGCGTGTGTGCCAGGCCCACTTGCCAAGTTAGTGCCACCACTCATATTTGTTGTAACAGTAGTGTAAATATTTAAAAAAAAAACTTTTTTGACTGTGAAACATCAGTCTGCTAGTGTAATCTAATTGCAGTTGCCTGCCTGCCAGCGTGTGTGCCAGGCCCACTTGCCAACTAGTGCCACCAATCATATTTGTTATAAAAGTAGTGTAAATATTTAAAAAAAAAAATTTGACTGTGAAACATCAGTCTGCTAGTGTAATCTAGTTGCAGTTGCCTGCCTGCCAGCGTGTGTGTCAGACCCACTTGCCAACTAGTGCCACCAATCATATTTGTTATAACAGTAGTGTAATTTTTTTTAAAAAAACTTTTTGACTGTGAAACATCAGTCTGCTAGTGTAATCTAATTGCAGTTGCCTGCCTGCCAGCGTGTGTGCCAGGCCCACTTGCCAAGTTAGTGCCACCACTCATATTTGTTGTAACAGTAGTGTAAATATTTAAAAAAAAACTTTTTTGACTGTGAAACATCAGTCTGCTAGTGTAATCTAATTGCAGTTGCCTGCCTGCCAGCATGTGTGCCAGGCCCACTTGCCAACTAGTGCCACCAATCATATTTGTTATAACAGTAGTGTAAATATTTAAAAAAAAAATTTGACTGTGAAACATCAGTCTGCTAGTGTAATCTAATTGCAGTTGCCTGCCTGCCAGCGTGTGTGCCAGGCCCACTTGCCAACTAGTGCCACCAATCATATTTGTTATAACAGTAGTGTAAATATTTTAAAAAAACTTTTTTGACTGTGAAACATCAGTCTGCTAATGTAATCTAATTGCAGTTGCCTGCCTGCCTGCCAGCGTGTGTGCCAGGCCCACTTGCCAAGTTAGTGCTACCACTCATATTTGTTGTAAGAGTAGTGTAAATATTTAAAAAAAAACTTTTTTGACTGTGAAACATCAGTCTGCTAGTGTAATCTAATTGCAGTTGCCTGCCTGCCAGCGTGTGTGCCAGGCCCACTTGCCAAGTTAGTGCCACCACTCATATTTGTTGTAACAGTAGTGTAAATATTTTTAAAAAAACTTTTTTGACTGTGAAACATCAGTCAGCTAGTGTAATCTAATTGCAGTTGCCTGCCTGCCAGTGTGCGTGCCAGGCCCACTTGCCAAGTTAGTGCCACCACTCATATTTGTTGTAACAGTAGTGTAAATATTTAAAAAAAACTTTTTTGACTGTGAAACATCAGTCTGCTAGTGTAATCTAATTGCAGTTGCCTGCCTGCCAACATGTGTGCCAGGCCCACTTGCCAACTAGTGCCACCAATCATATTTGTTATAAGAGAAGTGTAAATATTTTTTTAAAAAAACTTTTTGACTGTGAAACATCAGTCTGCTAGTGTAATCTAATTGCAGTTGCCTGCCTGCCAGCGTGTGTGCCAGGCCCACTTGCCAAGTTAGTGCCACCACTCATATTTGTTGTAACAGTAGTGTAAATATTTAAAAAAAAACTTTTTTGAATGTGAAACATCAGTCTGCTAGTGTAATCTAATTGCAGTTGCCTGCCTGCCAACATGTGTGCCAGGCCCACTTGCCAACTAGTGCCACCAATCATATTTGTTATAAGAGTAGTGTAAATATTTTTTAAAAAAACTTTTTGACTGTGAAACATCAGTCTGCTAGTGTAATCTAATTGCAGTTGCCTGCCTGCCAGCGTGTGTGCCAGGCCCACTTGCCAAGTTAGTGCCACCACTCATATTTGTTGTAACAGTAGTGTAAATATTTTAAAAAAAAACTTTTTTGACTGTGAAACATCAGTCTGCTAGTGTAATCTAATTGCAGTTGCCTGCCTGCCTGCCAGCGTGTGTGCCAGGCCCACTTGCCAACTAGTGCCACCAATCATATTTGTTATAAAAGTAGTGTAAATATTTTAAAAAAAATTTGACTGTGAAACATCAGTCTGCTAGTGTAATCTAGTTGCAGTTGCCTGCCTGCCAGCGTGTGTGTCAGACCCACTTGCCAACTAGTGCCACCAATCATATTTGTTATAAGAGTAGTGTAAATATTTTTTAAAAAAACTTTTTGACTGTGAAACATCAGTCTGCTAGTGTAATCTAATTGCAGTTGCCTGCCTGCCAGCGTGTGTGCCAGGCCCACTTGCCAAGTTAGTGCCACCACTCATATTTGTTGTAACAGTAGTGTAAATATTTAAAAAAAAAACTTTTTTGACTGTGAAACATCAGTCTGCTAGTGTAATCTAATTGCAGTTGCCTGCCTGCCAGCGTGTGTGCCAGGCCCACTTGCCAACTAGTGCCACCAATCATATTTGTTATAAAAGTAGTGTAAATATTTAAAAAAAAAAATTTGACTGTGAAACATCAGTCTGCTAGTGTAATCTAGTTGCAGTTGCCTGCCTGCCAGCGTGTGTGTCAGACCCACTTGCCAACTAGTGCCACCAATCATATTTGTTATAACAGTAGTGTAATTTTTTTTAAAAAAACTTTTTGACTGTGAAACATCAGTCTGCTAGTGTAATCTAATTGCAGTTGCCTGCCTGCCAGCGTGTGTGCCAGGCCCACTTGCCAAGTTAGTGCCACCACTCATATTTGTTGTAACAGTAGTGTAAATATTTAAAAAAAAACTTTTTTGACTGTGAAACATCAGTCTGCTAGTGTAATCTAATTGCAGTTGCCTGCCTGCCAGCATGTGTGCCAGGCCCACTTGCCAACTAGTGCCACCAATCATATTTGTTATAACAGTAGTGTAAATATTTAAAAAAAAAATTTGACTGTGAAACATCAGTCTGCTAGTGTAATCTAATTGCAGTTGCCTGCCTGCCAGCGTGTGTGCCAGGCCCACTTGCCAACTAGTGCCACCAATCATATTTGTTATAACAGTAGTGTAAATATTTTAAAAAAACTTTTTTGACTGTGAAACATCAGTCTGCTAATGTAATCTAATTGCAGTTGCCTGCCTGCCTGCCAGCGTGTGTGCCAGGCCCACTTGCCAAGTTAGTGCTACCACTCATATTTGTTGTAAGAGTAGTGTAAATATTTTAAAAAAAACTTTTTTGACTGTGAAACATCAGTCTGCTAGTGTAATCTAATTGCAGTTGCCTGCCTGCCAGCGTGTGTGCCAGGCCCACTTGCCAAGTTAGTGACACCACTCATATTTGTTGTAACAGTAGTGTAAATATTTTAAAAAAAAACTTTTTTGACTGTGAAACATCAGTCTGCTAGTGTAATCTAATTGCAGTTGCCTGCCTGCCAGCGTGTGTGCCAGGCCCACTTGCCAACTAGTGCCAGCAATCATATTTGTTATAACAGTAGTGTAAATATTTTAAAAAAACTTTTTTGACTGTGAAACATCAGTCTGCTAATGTAATCTAATTGCAGTTGCCTAGCTGCCTGCCAGCGTGTGTGCCAGGCCCACTTGCCAAGTTAGTGCTACCACTCATATTTGTTGTAACAGTAGTGTAAATATTTAAAAAAAAACTTTTTTGACTGTGAAACATCAGTCTGCTAGTGTAATCTAATTGCAGTTGCCTGCCTGCCAGCGTGTGTGCCAGGCCCACTTGCCAAGTTAGTGACACCACTCATATTTGTTGTAACAGTAGTGTAAATATTTAAAAAAAAAACTTTTTTGACTGTGAAACATCAGTCTGCTAGTGTAATCTAAATGCAGTTGCCTGCCTGCCAGCGTGTGTGCCAGGCCCACTTGCCAACTAGTGCCACCACTCATATTTGTTGTAACAGTAGTGTAAATATTTTAAAAATAAACTTTTTGGATTGTGAAACATCAGTCTGCTTTTTTGTGTCAGGCTCACAGCGTATACTGTGCCCACTTGCCCAGTGGCACCACTCATATTTTGTTTATTAGTAGTGTAAGTGTACATTTAAAAAAAAAAAATGACAGGCAGAGGCAGGCCACCCCGCAGGTGCCGTCATGGTCGTGGTGCTGTGATTCCCTTTGACCCTAAAATAATGCCCAGTGTTCAGAGTCCACGTACCATGAACGCTAAAAGTTCTGAGGAGGACCTAGTTGACGGGCTAACACAGGACAACCAATCTTCTACAGCTTCCGCTCGGAACCTTGATGCACCATCCACCTCCAGCTTAGCTTCGGGCACCTCTTAAGTGACCAGTGCCACTCGCCCACCTGCCACCACCACCAACACTAGCACCACAGCCGCTTCACTTGATCTGTCAGAGGAGTTATTCACACATCAGTTGGAAGAAATGAGTGATGCGCAACCATCATTGACAGAGGATGTAGATAACAGTGATATGTCTCAGTCAGGCAGCATTACACACATGGACATACGGTGTAATGATGATGATGATGTTGTACCCGCTGCTGCTTCCTTTGTTGATTTTTCAGATACAAGTGAAGCGGTTGATGATGATGCGTCCGTGGATGTCACGTGGGTGCCCGCTAGACGAGAAGAAGAAGAGGGGGAAAGTTCAGATGGGGAGACAGAGAGGAGGAGGAGGAGACGAGTTGGAAGCAGGGGGAGGTCGTCACAAGGAGCTAGTGGCACAGTCAGACAGCATGCATCGGCACCCGGGGTCAGCCAGACAGCACGCCAATCAACGCATGCTGTTGCCACTACCAGAATGCCGCCATTGCAGAGCTCAGCAGTGTGACATTTTTTTATGTGTCTGCGTCTGACAACAGCAATGCCATTTGCAACCTGTGCCAAAAGAAACTGAGTCGTGGGAAATCCAACACCCACCTAGATACAACTGCTTTGCAAAGGCACATGATCTCACATCACAAACGTCTATGGGATGAACACATGAGGACAAGCAGCACACAAACTCAAAGCTGCCATCCTCCTCCTGGTCCAGCATCTTCAGCCACGTCAACCACTGCTGTGCTCCTTGCCCCCTCTCAAACATCCGCCAATCTGTCTCTCTTCCGGAGCAGTTCCTGCTCATCTGCCCACAGTCAGGTGTCTGTCAAGGACATGTTTGAGCGTTAGAAGCCAATGTCACCAAGTCACCCCCTTGCCCGGCGTCTGACAGCTGGCTAGTCTGAACTCTTAGCCTGCCAGCTTTTACCATACAAGCTGGTGGAGTCTGAGGCGTTCAAAAAATTTGTAGCTATTGGGGGACACCGCAGTGGAAGGTACCCGGCCGAAATTTCTTTGCACAAAAGGCAATCCCCAACCTGTACTCGATTGTGCAAAAGGAAGTAATGGCATGTCTGGCACACAGTGTTGGGGCAAGGGTCCATCTGACCACTGATAGCTGATCTGCAAAGCATGGTCAGGGCAGGTATATCACCTACACTGCGCATTGGGTAAACCTGCTGACGGCTGCCAAGCATGGAATGCGTGGCTCTGCAGAGGATGAGTTGGTGACACCGCCACAACTTGCAGGCAGGCCTGCTGCCACCTCCTCTACTCCTCCTACTCCATCCTCTTCCATAACCTCCTCGGCTGAGTCCTCTTCTGCTGCTACGACTTGCTCCCATCAACGGCACCCCCCAGCTCCCCAGGTACTATTCCACATCCCGGATACGGCAGTGTCACGCCGTCTTGGGGTTGACTTGCCTGAAAGCAGAGAGTCACACCGCAGCAGCACTCTTGTCCGTCCTGAACGCAGAGGTGGATCAGTGGCTGACTCTGCACCAACTGGAGATCGGCAAAGTGGTTTCTGACAATGGAAGTAATTTGGTGACGGCATTGAAATTGGGCAAGTTGACACATGTGCTGTGCATGGCACATGTGTGTAATCTGATTGTACAATGCTTTGTGCATAAGTACCCAGGCTTACAGGACGTCCTGAAACAGGCCAGGAAGGTGTGTGGCCATTTCAGGCGTTCCTACACGGTCATGGTGCACTTGTCAGATATCCAGTGGCGAAACAACCTGCCAGTGTGTGAGGCACTTTATTTGCGACAGCTCGACACGTTGGAATTCAACACTCCTAATGTTCGACCGCCTGCTCCAACAAGAAAAAGCCGTTAATGAGTATTTGTATGACCAGGGTGCTAGGACAGCCTCTGAGGAGCTTGGAATTTTTTTGCCACATTACTGGACGTTCATGCGCAATGCCTGTAGGCTCATGCATCCTTTTGAGGAGGTGACAAACCTAGTCAGTCGCACCGAAGGCACCATCAGCGACATCATACCATTTGTTTTCTTCCTGGAGCGTGCCCTGCGAAGAGTGCTGGATCAGGCCATAGATGAGCGTGAAGAGGAAGATTTTTCTGGCCTCTGGTGCTGCACTGTGGCTTCAAAACCCAAACCAAAAAAAAGGCACATAACAGGGATTAAACTGCTAAGAATAGAACTACTTAACACACCACTCATATCTGGTGGCACAGTAGATTGCACTCGCAGTGCCCCAAATTTGAAGTAGGAGGACCGACCAAGCATCTTTTTCCATCTCCCGGTTCTGAAAATCCCTGCCATATACACGTCCCCTGGCACCGCAACTGCCTCTGGGAACCTTACCATGGGTCCCAGACCGCACGTCTTGTAATTCTCTGTCTGGAAAATTATGTATTTATCAAATCTATCTATTTATGTATCAAATCTAACTATCAATCGTATCTATCAAATGTATATTGCTTCTATTGATCTATGTAAATATGTATCTATCTATCAAATCTATCTCGTGGTTGTGCAAATGGACTGTCTGCGGTTGTTTGTGTTGCGTTACACGGGGAGTTTGGTCTGTCAATGTGAAGCAGGCGTAACCCTTACACTACCTGATCGATACAACATCACACCTGATGTTTTAAAGCACGTTATTCCAAACAATTTAGGAATGTTAGGTGATTTATGCCCTTTATGGCTTAAAACCAGACTCTGCATCAACTATGTAATTTTCCGTGGGAGTTTTGCCATGGATCCCCCTCCAGCATGCCACAACTTTTCCATCACTATTGTGGCCAGAAAGAGTCCCTGTTGGTTTTATAGTTCGCCTGCCTATTGAAGTCAATGGTGGTTCGCCCGGTTTGCCGGTTCGCGAACAGTTGCGGAAGTTCGAGTCTGCCGTTCGCGAACCGAAATTTTTAGGTTCGCGACATCACTACTCCCTATCTATTTGGTTTAGTATATGAGTATGGTGCTTCTTCCTCTCTATATGTGACTACAATTCTAGTCAGGTCCAGTAAACTACCCCTTCCCCCGTGTTCAGCTCCCCTAGTGAGTGTTGCTCACCCCAGTGAATGTTACCTACTGTAATGATTCCAGTGCTCAGTTACCAGAAAAAGGTTTAAATGTAGCTCTTTTGTCTAACAATTTCTGCAAACACAGACTCAGTTTGGTCAGAAAAGGAAACAGTGAGCAATTAATTGCCAGTAGGAGTGGATACAAGGTAACACAAATTACCTCTAAACAGAAGTATAATGAACATGGTTATTGAATGAATTCTCTATAGTAATCAAATGTCACAGTTGTATTCCAGATAGTAAAGTAGAATCCTTCACACACATTCACCCGATAAAATAATTACAGTCTCAAACACACAGTCTGTCTCAGGTTGATAAATAAACTTATGAACAGCTGAGTCTGGAAACAGGAATGTAACTTACACAGAGCTGAGGAGTAGCAGGTAGTCCGGATTAACTTTGGAGTAATGGTAGCTGAGTAAGAGGACAAATCCTAGTAAGCTGTAAGCAGATAGAAAGTTACAGGAACGTTTTACCTGAGAGGCTTCACGGAGGAGCAGCGGTGCTGTATTGAAGGCTTGCGGTGAATGTGTGACTCACTTCCGGTTAGCAGAAACAGAAGTTGGAGAGTAGCTGTGGTATCGCGGTCAGTGATGGAAACTGACAGGCGCTGCAAAGGGAGAGCTGCAAATGGATTTTCCAGTAGCGGTTGTGCACGGGTAAATAGGGCATAAAGATAATCACTCTGGAACAAAAGTAGATCCACAAGGTCAAACTGTGGATAGTTGATAGAGATCCCCTGAGGGTTCTAGGAATTGGTAATGGACCTGAAGTTGTGGCAAAAGGTTACAAACGAAAGGCTGCTTGTATTCTCAATAATCAGGCAAGGTCTGGAAGTAGGAGGCTCCCTTTTAAAGGAGTGAAGTGCATGCAGGGAGATACCTTAAAGGTATATCACATATCCCCCACCTCAAGGGCAGGTGACAACAGAACGGTGACTGGGCTTCCCAGGATACCGTTGATGGAAAGCGGAGAGTAGAGCAGGCGCATGAACATCCTTATGAGACTCCCAGGAGTTGCTTTCAGGGCCATAGCCCTTCCATTGGATCAGGTACTGGACAATTCCGCAACGGATTTGGGAGTCAAGGATGGACTCAACCTCGTACTCCAACTGATCTTTGTGGTAGATAGGTGGAGGTGGAGGAACCTGGCGAAGAGAGAGGTCAGCATCATAAGGCTTGATCAAGGACACATGAAACGTAGGATGAACAGTTAGATCTTTTGGCAAAGTCAACCGAACTGCGTTCGGGTTGACGACGGCCTCAATGGGAAACGGACCAATAAATTGATTGGCTAACTTTTTGCAAGGTACATTAAGTTTCAAATACTTGGTAGACAATAAAACCATGTAACCTATCTTGTAGGTGGGACTTGGGGAATGATGTAAGTCGTAATACTTCTTTTGATGTTCCCGAGCTTCCAAGAGATGCGTCTTAAGCAATTGGAGTCTATCCTGTAAAGTGTTACTGAACTCTTGAGCCCCTGGACAATTCACTGTAGTAGGAGATAATGTGATAGTGGTTGGGTGGAACCCATATGTAGCAAAGAATGGCGTGACTTTGGTTGAAGATGAGATAGAATTATTATAAGAGAACTCCGCCATCGGAAGGTAATCAACCCAATCGTCCTGAAGATGACTCAGATAACACCGTAGGAATTGTTCCAATGTCTGGTTCAACCGTTCAGTCAGACCATTTGACTGAGGATGAAAAGCAGTGGTGTATCGTGTATCTATTTGTAGGAGTTTACACAGAGACCTCCAGAATGCTGAGGTGAACTGAGTACCCCGATCAGTGATGATAGTAGTAGGTAAGCCATGCAATCTGACTATATGGTCGAGAAATACCTTTGCAGTGATGATGGCTGTAGGTAAACTCTTAAGTGTTAAATGGTCTATAACCACTAGAATGGTAGTGTGATTTCGTGAAACTGGAAGGTCTACAATGAAATCCATTGATATGGTGGACCATGGCATATCTGGTACGGGTAGATTAACTAATAAACCAATAGGTTTTTTGTGTGCCACTTTATTTCTTGCACAGGTATCACATGTTTTTAGATGGTGTATGACGTCTAGTTTCAACTGAGGCCACCAAAAGTATCGTTTTATTAAATCAGTAGTTTTTTGTACTCCTTTATGTCCAGACAAGACACTGTCATGAAAATGATTCAATATCACCTTCCTAAGAGCTTTGGGGACATATATCCTATTATTATGGTATAGTAAACCTGTTGTGGAATCATTCTCACAAGCTGCTGGGTGATCAGTCTCTTTTTGTGTTTCGAGGAGTATGTCTTTTTCAAGGTTAGAAAGTGAACTTATAAATTTCTCTTCTGGAATGATAGGATTGAGGTTTTCAGAATGGTTCACTGAATTGGACATTCTAGAAAGAGCATCCACTTTAATATTAGTGTGTCCTGGTCGGTACGTAATCATAAAATTAAAACGATCCAAAAAGAGAGACCACCTGACTTGGCGTGCTGAGAGAGTCTTACTTTTCTTCAAATATTCGAGGTTTTTGTGGTCAGTAAAAATGAGAAAAGGTTCTTTTGCACCTTCTAATAAATGCCTCCAATGTTCTAAGGAACTTTTAATTTCTAAAAGTTCCTTATCACCAATGCTATAGTTGGATTCGGCTGGAAGTAGAGTTCTGGAGTAAAAGGCCACAGGGTGTGTTTCTTGATTTCTTTTTCCTTTTTGTGATAGCACTGCTCCTATGCCAGTGTTGGAGGCATCAACTTCTACAATGAATTGGGATTGGTAATCCGGTAAAGTCAGTACCGGTGCTGTGGAGAAACAGTGTTTAAGATTGTTGAAAGCTTTTTCAGCTTCTTCATTCCAATGGTATTTATGGGTTTTTCTTGTAAGTTGTGTTAATGGTCGTACAATAGTAGAAAAGTCTTTGATGAACTTTCTGTAGAAGTTCGAGAAACCCAGAAACCTCTGCAGTGCTCGAACAGATCGTGGTATGGTCCAATCCTGGATAGCTTTTATTTTTTCAGGATCCATTTGGACCATATGAGGTGATAGGATATAACCAAGGAATTTAATTTGCTTGACATGGAAATTACATTTTTCCAGTTTAGCGAATAATCTATGTTGTCTTAAGCGGGTCAGAACCCAGCGCACGTGTTTCTCGTGGTCTTGTAAGTTGGTGGAATAGATAAGGATATCATCCAGATAAATCACAACACATATATCCATTAAATCTCGGAATATCTCATTAATGAAGTGTTGGAAAGTTGCTGGTGCGTTACTTAAGCCAAAAGACATAACGTTGTACTGAAATAACCCATAACGGGTACGAAAAGCTGTTTTCCATTCATCTCCTTTCTTGATCCGGATTAAATTGTACGCCCCCTTTAAGTCTAATTTAGTATAAATGATGGCATTGGTGAGTCTTTCCAGTAATTCTGGTATTAGAGGCAAAGGGTAACGGTTTTTAACTGCAATCGCGTTTAAGGCTCTGTAATCTATTATGGGTCTTAAACTTAAATCTTTATTTTTAACAAAAAATATACCAGCTGCAGCTGGTGATGTGGAGTGTGAAATAAAACCCTTTTTAAGGTTATTGTCTAAGTATGAACGCAAATGAGTGAGCTCATCCTGGGACAGAGGATATATTTTGCCATAGGGTATTTGAGATCCTGGTATTATTTCTATGGGGCAATCAAATTCACAGTGTGGTGGCAAAGATTCAGCCTCTTTCATATCAAATACGTCTACCAAATCAGAATATGCCGTTGGTACACCATTCTCAATAGAAGATATGGAACAGTGTGGGTAACATGTATTTGTGCAGTATTCAGGTCTTAAACTTATCTCATCCTTTAACCAATTAATGCTTGGATTATGTGTCTTTAACCACTTGTATCCCAAGATAACAGTGTGTCTATCAATAGGAATAATATCATATGTAAGATATTCTGTGTGACCATCTTTAGTTGTTGTGAGTAAGGGAATAGTATGGTGTGCAATTGGGCCCTTCTGTATCAGAGTACCATCTATTAACTTCACAAAAATCGGTTGCTGTTTACACACTATGGGAATTTTATTTTTCTTAACAAAAGCAACATCAATGTATATTCCTGAAGCCCCGGAATCTATTAATGCTTCACTCTGGATGTGGAGTCGGTCCCACTGTAGGGAGAGAGAAACAGTGAGCTGGGTAGCAATAGTTAAATTACATAATGATGTTACATTCATGGCCTTACCCTTCTTTTGTTTTGCTAGGAGGGGGCAAGTTGAGACTGTGTGCTCCTTGTGAGCGCAGTACAGGCATAGATTTCCTAATCTTCTTCTTGTTTTCTCCTCTTGAGTCAGAGGTCCTTTGATTGCCCCAATCTCCATTGGGGTGCTGGAAGCCAAATTTCTGTCCTGGGTGTACGATGAGGGATAGATGCGCTTAACAGAGGGGTCATACATGCCTTTTTCAGCTTTTCTCTCCCTCAGACGTCTATCCAACGTAGTGCTTAACTTAATTAAACCAGTAAGTGTTTCAGGAAGTTCCAGTCGAGAGAGTTCATCTTTTAAGGATTCGGACAACCCTAGGCGGAACTGGTTACGGAGGCTTACCTCATTCCATAATGAGTCAGAGGCCCACATCTGGAAATCGGTAGTGTATTCCTCTACAGTCCGTTTCCCTTGTTTGAGTGACCGAAGTTTAGTCTCAGCTTGTAGTTGGCTGTTTGAGTCTTCATAAAGATTTGTCATTGCTGCAAAGAAATCATTAAAGGAATCTAAAATGGGGTTATTTTGCTCAAAAAATCTGTTAGCCCAAGTGCGTGGTTCTCCTAATAAGTAAGAAATTGTGGTGCAGACCTTAATCCTATCTGAATGGTAGGTGCGTGGTTTCAGTGAGAACAACAGGTTGCAAGCATTTTTGAAATCACGGAACTCAGATCTTTTCCCAGAGAAAGGTGTTGGTGTATGTACTTGTGGTTCTGGTATATCCACTTGTTTAGGTGTTAAACAGTCTTTTATCATAGCTTTTATAGCTTTATTCTCTGTCTGAATCTCCTGTATGGCATGGGCTAAGTATTCCAATTTCTAGTACACATTACTGAATTCATTTTTTACTGTGGGATCCATGTTTAATAATCAAAACAGGACCTGTTCTTGGCCTGATTATTATGTAATGATTCCAGTGCTCAGTTACCAGAAAAAGGTTTAAATGTAGCTCTTTTGTCTAACAATTTCTGCAAACACAGACTCAGATTGGTCAGAAAAGGAAACAGTGAGCAATTAATTGCCAGTAGGAGTGGATACAAGGTAACACAAATTACCTCTAAACAGAAGTATAATGAACAAGGTTATTGAATGAATTCACTATAGTAATCAAATGTCACAGTTGTATTCCAGATAGTAAAGTAGAATCCTTCACACACATTCACCCGATAAAATATTTACAGTCTCAAACACACAGTCTGTCTCAGGTTGATAAATAAACTTATGAACAGCTGAGTCTGGAAACAGGAATGTAACTTACACAGAGCTGAGGAGTAGCAGGTAGTCTGGATTAACTTTGGAGTAATGGTAGCTGAGTAAGAGGACAAATCCTAGTAAGCTGTAAGCAGATAGAAAGTTACAGGAACGTTTTACCTGAGAGGCTTCACGGAGGAGCAGCGGTGCTGTATTGAAGGCTTGCGGTGAATGTGTGACTCACTTCCGGTTAGCAGAAACAGAAGTTGGAGAGTAGCTGTGGTATCGCGGTCAGTGATGGAAACTGACAGGCGCTGCAAAGGGAGAGCTGCAAATGGATTTTCTAGTAGCGGTTGTGCACGGGTAAATAGGGCATAAAGATAATCACTCTGGAACAAAAGTAGATCCACAAGGTCAAACTGTGGATAGTTGATAGAGATCCCCTGAGGGTTCTAGGAATTGGTAATGGACCTGAAGTTGTGGCAAAAGGTTACAAACGAAAGGCTGCTTGTATTCTCAATAATCAGGCAAGGTCTGGAAGTAGGAGGCTCCCTTTTAAAGGAGTGAAGTGCATGCAGGGAGATACCTTAAAGGTATATCACACCTACACAGCTGAAGGCAAGGGTTAGATAAGGGTGATAAACCTTTTTGAAAGTGTGAAGCAAATTAGTTACAATGTTTAAAAAACTCTGTGAAGTGAGGGACATTAAAGACATGTCTGGAGTCATGAGTTTTTTTTTTATTTAACACCCCAAGCCAAAATGTGTGCCATCAAATTTGTTATAAGTGCCACCTTGGGCACTTGTGCCATAGGTTTCTACCCCTGGATTAGATAGTCCATACATATGATATTAAAATTTATATGGTCTGATAATTAATGCAGTTTGCATGAGTAGACTGTAGAGATTATACATTTGACATGAGGTCTAATTTGAACATATACTTGTTACAATAGAGCTGTTGTGCCCATAACTCTGACTTCTGGTCTAATTTAGTTGTTTGCTGGCATAAGATGGGCTGTTTGTCCTGATGTTTAATTTGGTTTACATTGAAGCATCCAGGGGTATGTATTGAATCTGAAATCACACTTGGGCATAAAAGTGGTATAATGTCACTATAATTTTATCATCACTATTTAATACCATTAAGTATTATGCACAGTGGGATCCAAAAAGTTTTTTTAGCCATAGGGCTCTCTAGTTTTTAGTTCTGTTGTTTTTTTTTTAAACAAACACTTGATTCTTAGAACAAGTGATTCTTGCATACTTACTAAATGTAATCATGTTTCAATTAATCTCTCCCCCATTCCACATAACTGCGATTGATTTCCTAATAATTTTACATGTGATACTGACTTGTAAATTTACACAGTGGTTTGCACATGACATAGTAACCTAAATTCTTCTATATGCCATTATTAAAAATAAAGAACCAGGTGCTCTCCATAATTATAGAAATTAGCAGATTACACTCCTTTAAGTACTTGTTTTTTAATCAGTAACCCGTGCAATTTTAGCTGCTGATGTCAATAGCTACCATACTAAGGCAATTAAATAATTAGTATTTGGCAAATCTTGTCTGTTACCCTTCACCTTTGTTATGCTTACTTCTACAATACGGTGTGTCATCCAGATGTTCATTATATCATTATATCACCTCAGCATGCCATCACCATATATAGACATGTCTGTATGCAGATTTACTGCTAAGGATAAGGGCACCTAAGGTAAATGTCTTATCTGGAACTTTTCAGTTATTTTTGTTTTAAATTCATATCATATCACTTTGAGATTGAGGGATTAGTCCAAAAAAAATCTTCAAGAACTACAAAAACAATACTGGTTTGCATTTAAATGAAGAGCCTTCAATAGTTGCATTATTACCAAGAATTGAATGCCTATTAGCTTTAAAAAGTTAACTTGTTTCTCTCATTAACCCATCCAAAATGTTTATACAACAGCTAAGTATTTCTTGTCAGTTCCAGTCAGTTTATGTTACCAGTGACTAAAGAATCTTAGTATGATTTTCATGTGTGGATGTAATTGCTAATGTGTGCATGTTTGTTCAAAAGTACAACTTTTCATAATGATTGATATTACAGTTATTCTGTTTGATTAGCTGCATAGCTGAACAATTACCCATAGGTATTTTGCAATATACCTTAGAAGCAATAAAAATTTCACTTCATAATTTTAATACTTGGTCATTTTTATAGCCACAGTTTTTTAATCAGTGGAATTATGCGGATTTAAATGTAGATATACTAGATGGAAAAAAACATCTGTTATAATGTCAGAAATTTACAAATGTTGGTATTGCATTGTTTCTGGGCTTAAATAGCATCACTTTATATGTCACAATTTTAATGTCTACAGTCACACATGTTAACACCGGATTCTATTCAAGTGTATTTTGTAAGCCTTTTTACAGAAAAATAACTCATTTTCAAATTTAAAAAAAATATCAGAAAATGTACTTTTCTTATTGGTTTTTAAATTATTTTTTATTGTGCAAACCCCACCAATATTTTGCATTCATAGTCCCTACCAGCAGTATTCTAATCCATTAAAAACATTTTTGAACAACATTTTTTAATACTTTAGGATTTTTATTACTCAACAGATTCAAATATTCATAAGCAAAAAAAATGTTATTAAAGTTTTTTTTTTTTTTTGCAGGCCACGTTCACATTTTAACAAATACATCCATGTTGTTTGGATATGTTCCATTTTTACGGCATTTTTCAGTTAACATTAGAAAACATGCTAACCTGTTTACATGAAAGCTCTGTTTCTGTTTATTAAATGACTAGTCCTAAAGCCCGTTCACACGGGCCATGTACAGCAGTCCTACCCCTTGCTCTCTTTTGTGCTCTCTCCCCCTCTCTTTTGCACTCTCTCTACCTCTCTTTTGCGCTCTCTCTCGCTCCACCTCTCTTTTGCTCTCTCTCTCCCCCTCTCTTTTCCTCTCTCCCCCACCCTTTTGTGCTCTCTCCCCCTCTCTTTTGCGCTCTCTCCCCCTCTCTTTTGCGCTCTCTCTTGCTCCACCTCTCTTTTGCTCTCTCTCTCCCTTCTCTCTTTTGCTCCCTCTCTCCCCCTCTCTTTTGCTTTCTCTCCCCCCTCTCTTTTGCTATCTCTCCCCCTCTCTTTTGAGCTCTCTCTCCCCTCTCTCTTTTACGCTATCACCCCCTCTCTTTAGCGTTCTCTATCTCTTTTGCACTCTCTCCCCCTCTCTTTTGCGCTCTCTCTCCCCCCCTCTATTTTGTACTCTCTCTCTCCCCCCTCTCTTTTGCGCTCTCTCTCCCCCTCTCTTTTGTGCTCTCTCCCCCTCTCTTTGGCTCTGTCTCTCCTTTTTTTGCTTTCTCTCTCCATCCCTCTCTTTTGCTCTTTCTCTCCATCCCTCTCTTTTGCTCTCTCTCTCTCCCCCCTCTCTTTTGCTCTCTCTCTCCCCCCTCTCTCCCCCACTCTCTTTTGCTCTCTCTCCCCTCTCTTTTGCTCTCTCTCTCTCCATCCCTCTATTTTGCTCTCTCTCTCCCCCTCTCTTTTGCTCTCTCTCCCCCTCTCTTTTTCTCTCTCTCTCCCTCTCTATTACTCTCTCCCCCCTCTCTTTTGCTCTCTCTCCCCCTCTCTTTTTCTCTCTCTTCCCTCTATTTTGCTCTTTCCCTTCTCTTTTGCTCTTTCCCCTCTATTTTGCTCTCTCCCCCCCTCTCTTCTGCACTTTCCCCTCTCTTCTGCTCTTCCCCCTCTCTTTACCTCTTTCCTACCTTTTTTGTCTCTCCCCCTCTCTTTCTATTTCTCTCCCCTCTCTCTCGCGCCGACTGCACCTGGCCATGCCCCCTCCACACCCGGCCATGCCCTGACCATGCCCGGCCACCCCCACGCTCCAGCCCAGCCACACCCACACTCCAGCCGGCCATGTCCACTTTCGCCGCAAACAGCATGTCAGGTAAGGCCAGGTGTGTTTGTCCTTGTGCTGTCTCTACTGCGCATGACAGCTTCGGACAAACACACTTGTCCTTTTATATTATAGGATGTAAAACATAAAAAAATGGAATTTCAAGATATATAACCTATCATGCATGAAATAAGAGTGTAATGATGTTGGGGGGGCGGGTCCGAACACCGACCAAGATGGCTGCTTGTATCTTTGGCTGAACTTGGGAGCTGATAGATCCGCTGCCTATCACTTCTTATACATATAATCCAAGCCTGAAATTACTGCTGTCTTACAGATTACTACTTGTTGAACGGATTTAGGTGTGTTTTTTCACTTTGCAACCCAGCCAAGCAGACCGGAATAGATGAGGAACGCAGCAGAGGCCTAGTAACAGACCTGGCTCCTCATTTACCCTCCCTAAGCCCTGTTAAGTCAGGAATGACAGCCGTATGTGCTGTCCCGATCTATTGATACGCTGTGCAGGAGAATATTTTTCTGTCCTATTATAAAAGTAACACCTTTCTTTAGTTCAGAGACGAACCATCTATTTGCTCAACGAAAGGGTAACATTCCACAAGCCGAGAACTACCGCTAGCTATGGATGCCATAGGCATGTGGGAGCGCAATATGACACAATTACTGGAACACCACTGCCAAGCTCTCCAGTCTGAGCTCTATAACCTCCTCATACCTGCAAGACCTACAGAAAGGATTTCACCCGAAGCAGCAAGCTGGCCGGGAGATGATGGTGGGGCTGGCGTCGTGTCGCTGCAGAGAGATTGCAGGCAGAAGAACCCGGTGTCTAAAGAAGCCCCAGGGGGAACATGGCAAACACATACAGGTCAAGAGCTTAACGTATTAACGAAGGATGCTTTTACTGATTCGGCGATCAAGATAAAGACCACCGCATTTGCTAATAACAATGTACGAGAGACCTCACTCATGAAATGTAAAATGGACTTTACCGAGGTTGTTGGGCCGGTCCCTCTTTGGCTTGCGGAGGTGGTCCAGACGAGTCGTTTGTCCTGGCTGCCCTTCGGCACTGGGTCCTTGGTTGTATGGGAGCTGCAGTGTACTTTAGAGAAGGATGGGCTCCCGAGTCTCGCCCGATTTGTACGCGGCCCTGAGGAAATGGGGCAATGCTTGGAGTGTCGGCTTCACTGCTTGGGACAAGCCACCCACAAAACTGGAGTGGGGTAACTTTCGCACTTGTTGGGGCGACCGTCAGGTGAACTTGGTTGCCTAGTCGACCGGGACTCATATCTAGAGTCATACGCATGGACATGGCCTGTTGCTGTATTTGACGCTCCTTAAGGTTTAACTGTCAGTGAGTAAGGCAGCTGTGTGATATGTTTGTAATTGTTTGAGAGAGTGCTGTATTATAGGCACGCTAACATGACTTTAAGGGAATAACACATGTTAATATGAGCATACCTGCACATATGGCTATACTGGTCTACAAAACATTTTTACGCAGCTCAGTGATTAAACTATGGACTTACTGTATCTGGTCAATCATATTCACAAGTCTTCAGGACGGTTACTGCTCATCAGACTGTGTGAAAGCCGCTAATCTCTATATAGTTTATATGCTCAATGTTCATATAAAGTTTTCTTATGTTTTATGTATGATTTTGAGATGCTGACTCCTAACAGGTTAAGAGCTTAGAACGCTAATGAGACAGGAATAGTTTGGAGTCAATAATAGTTTAGTCGTGATTGTAATTCCTATTTAGACTACCATATTTACAGAAATGCTAATGTAATAATCTATATTCCTTCTCCCTGCAGATATTGTATCTCTAAATGTCTACACTAATGTCATGGTATTGTAGCGTATTTAGGGAGTGAATAGCAATTTTAGAGTAAATCCCCCTCAGTGTTAGACCTCCTTAAGGCCACTAGTGAACATATGTATAAAGAGATAGGATATACCCTGTATTTGTAATCCAGGTATTAGAGAGATTGAGAAGTACATATACGGCCTAGCACAAACACAGCAAATAACCCTCACTCTAATGTTTATGATGTAATCTCTCTACTGAACGCCTATACAGTAGCTGCATCTTTGGCTTATTATATCACAATTAGGTATTCTTAAGAATCCCTTCCCCATTACAGCAAATAACGCCATATGTCATTAGCCAAATTAGTTCTCGGCTGGAATATTCCATACATAATAGTTATTAGTGTAGTTATTTTCTTACTATGGGTTCCATTACATGCTTTCCATAGTCATTAAATGTATTTAAAGTATGATATTTCCCAAACCAGTTGTTTGCATCAGGGGCCCAAAAGTGGCCCGCTTTGTTATTTTCTTTGCTTTCCCTAAAACTCCCTATCTTGTTTAAACTCTTTTTTGGAGGTCCAAGAGAGGCCTCCATTTACCATAGAGGGAAACCAGTGTTTATTCATGATAATTAAAAATGAGGTTCTTGTGGTTGACAATGTATTTTATGCTTGATATGCTTGAGTTATGTGATTTGCATTTTCATCAATAGCTATATTTACTGTATCATCACAACAATATAATGTTTGCATATTTGTGCATTTTTTTTTTTATTTTTTTTTAGTCACCTGCATTGTGACACCGATTGTATTGTTTAATCCTCAATAAAAACATATTTAAAAAAAAAAAAAAAAAGAGTGTAATGATGTTAGATCAAGATTAAATGTAAGATTTGTAACTATTTTAAAATGTATTTAATACATTATTCTCACAAATTGTTAGGAAACTGTAAATAATACTATCATTGTTAATATCAGTCTCAGTCATTTGCAATAGATACAGTTTGTAGCTTTATTATAGAAAAGCGGGAGTAGACCAGCATGGACAAGTGAGAGGCTGAAGGAGTAAAGACTGATCCAGCATGAAAGATACGGCTAAGGTGGGCGTCCACAAGGAGGAGGGTAAGGAAGGGCATCTGCAACCCTCCCCCCCCCGCCCATTTTTCCCTGCCTGGAGTAAAAACTGCAGAAAAAAAGTGCATTTTTTTATGCCCCTGAATGCAGCTCCATTTTAGGGGAAGAAGCACAGTATTCTGGGAATTACAAAGTATCCTGGAATTTATAGTTCACTATTTCCCTCTCAGTATTGTGCCACTGCAGTTCTGGACTCTAGTTCCCAGCATACATTGCACAGTGGTGAGGAGTGAGCTTCCTGAAAGGCAGAACATTTTCCATATGGTCACACCCCCACCTCCATGGAGTGTGTGTTTTCTGTGAACCCTTTAGGGTTAGCAAAGAATAAGGTATATAATTAATTAATTAACACTTTCTGTGCAGAGTCTTCCTTCTTACATACTGGAATAGCTTGTTAAAAGTTTTGACAATAGTACAAATACAGGAATGTTTATTATATATTTTAGGTAATGTATGGTTAGCAGTTTTAGTCTTTATATGTATAGGTTAACTTAAATAGGTTATTTTGTGTTTAATTTTGATAATGTTTTTCTTCTTTATAACTGTGCAACGCAACAGATCAAATTAACAAATCAACAAATAATAAATAAATCTAACTTCCCTTAATATTTTTATCTATAAGTTAGGAGTCAGGATAAACATATTCATTTTAGTGTGCTATCAAACTAGGACTAGTAGCATTTTGGGATAATTTTTAACCCCTGATTTATACATTTTGTGCTGGGACAGTGAAAGTGAGGCCCAGCCCGTAAGAGGGGGAACGTAGGGTAGGTGGAGTTTGGGAGAGAGTGGGACAAAACATATGAGGGGGTCCAGGTCAGAAAGACCTATTACTTAAATACAGTGCTAGAGCATACCTTAAATAAATGAGATTTGACTACTTAAATACATTAATTTTGTTCTTTTTTGTTTTATTCAGTTATGATAAGTACAACACCATCAGGTCCCCTTAGCTTATACATTCTCCGTAATATAAGATCAGTTCATATGTTAAATGTAATAAAAAATAAGTTATATATAATAACATATAAACATGATCTTTGTTTCCAAGGTATCCACCATGTATTAAGACCAGTACAAGTGAGGGATGCTGACAAAAATTAATAGATAAATGTATTTTTTCTCTCTACAAGCTTGCTACTTTACTGTTTTAATAATGTGATTACTGTAACATATATAGCAATAAGTTTTAATAGTATTATTTTCCCATTTTTAGCTAAAACGTATTCATTAAGAAGCTGTGAATAAAGTCTCAAAGCCATTTTGGAACAGACTTGCTCATTTGATCCTGAAACCACAAGTCACAAGATTGCTGCTTCCTAAACTCTCTGCCACCTCAGAGGTTTTGGATTTAAAGCATCCTAAACGGATCAATCTAGAATGTTTGACAAGGGATGGGTGCACAAGCAAGTTATTGGGGAATATTACATTCTAGCAGCAGATGCTTTGAAAAATAATTGTGTTACTAGAAAGGCTAAAAATCTGGGAGATATGTTGAAAAGAGATTTTTCTAGGGGACCTAGCTTAAAGCAAAATTGTCTTACTCCTAAACCGGGCTTCTTTAAGTGTGTTACTTCCCCATGCAAAAGCTGCAAATATGTATGTAAAGGAACACAAACAGTCTATAATAAAATTATATCAGTGTATATAATAAAACACTAAAAGTGAAACAAGAAGGAAATGATACCATACAACACTGTGCACTATAAGGTCATGGGATAATATTCAAAAGGTGATCTTCTTTGTACCTCAAAGGAAATGGAGAGAAACTTTCAAAGTATTAAACCATATGAGAATATCCCTTTACGCACAATAGGAAAACTACTCACATGATTTTGAGCTTAAGTATAAGGTTAAGTATAAGGCAAGGGAGTCAAGTATAAGGCAAAGGGTTATGTTTAGATTATAAATATTAATATTGCTGGTTTTAAACAACAAGTCATCGAAAAACGTAAAAATCTACTGGCTGAAGCTAAATGAAAACTCTCTCCTGTCATTCAAATATTTCCACTACCTACAGTCTCACTAGTTACTTTGCTGTTCTAGCAGCTGATTCCCTAAAGAATGAGTGATGACTGAATCTTTATGAATTAGCTGCCCATATTAATACAGCACTTTAGATGGCTTTTAGTGATTATTTTCTATTAATGAGATAATGGGGCTGTATACTACAAAACTTCCCTAAAAAATGAATTACCTTGTTGGGTCTATAAAGTCCCTGACAAGACTCATAAAGAATTAAACTAAACTAAAAAAATCACATGGAGGCTACTGAGGGGCCTTGAAATTCATTGAGGTTTGTTTCACCTATATTTCTAGCCTTTCTTTAGTGGCTGGTCCTGCCATTACTATATATAGCTGTTTCACGTACTTAGAACTGAATCTAGGACACTGCGTTTCTTGAATAATCAATATAGCTAGAAACTCAAACATACTACAATATAAGCAACAGGGTGGAGCAATAAAATAACCAATTTATTTAAACAACATATGAACAAACACATTTCACGTAGGTGTATGCCTCTTACTCTTTGAGACCTATTTATCAAGACGTCAACCGCAAACACACTGGAATTCTGCAGCGTAATTGTGGAGAGCCTGATTCCCCTTATTTATCAAAGCCTACAGACCAGCAAAAGTTGAAATTTGTGACGTAACATACGATCTGCCGGTTTCAGTCTGACACAGATCGATGCTAACGTCACTACAGATGTTCCAAATGCAAATTTGGCACTATCTGACTAATTTTGCTAGTTATCAACTTTCTACCAGGTATGCTCGCCACTATTCCGGCCCAGCGTACCTGGTTTTCAATTTGCCGCCCTTGAGGCGGCGGATTCTATAGGAATCAATGGGAGTCTGAAAGCAGCAAAAGCCTATGTTCGCTGCTGCCCGATATCCCATTGATTCCTATGGGAGAATAAAAGTTATGTTTACACCTAACACCCTAACATAACTCCAGAGTCTAAACACCCCTAATCTGCTGCCCCCTACATAGCCGCCACTTACATTATACTTATTAACCCTTAACCTGCCGTCCAGCCACCGCCGCCACCTACATTAGACTTATTAACACTAAGTTACACAAAATAAAACATAAATTATCAAAAATTTAAACTAATTACACCTAATCTAAGAGCCCTATCAAAATAAAAAAAAAAACAAAATAAAAAAAAATCCTAGCCTACAATAAACTACCAATATCCCTTAAAAGGGCCTTTTATGGGGCATTGCCCCAAAGAAATCATCTTTTTTACCTGTAAAAAACAGAAACATCCCCCCAACAGTAAAACCCACCACCCACACAACCAAACCCCACAAATAACATCCTAATTAAAAAAAACTAAGCTCCCCATTGCCCTGAAAAGGGCATTTGAATGGGCTTTGCCCTAAAAAATACAAACAACCCCCCAACAGTAAAACCCACCACCCACACAACCAACCCCCCAAATAAAAACCTAATCTAAAAAAAAACTAGAAACCTAAAAAACCTAAGCTCCCCATTGCCCTGAAAAGGGCATTTAACTCATTTTCCAAAGCCCAAACTCTAATCTAAAATTAAAACCCACCCAATAAACTCTTAGAAAAGCCTAACACTAACCCCTGAAGATCCACTTACAGTTTCTGAAGATCCGACATCCATCCTCAACGAAGCGGTAGAAGTCCTCATCGAAGCCGGCAGAAGTCTTCATCCAAGCGGGCCGACGTCTTCATCCAACCGGGCAGAATTCTTCATCCAGACGGAGCGGCTCCATCTTCAAGACAACCGAGCAACATGTTTCTCAGCCTACAACTGGCTGTTTCCTCAGGCTATGATCTGAGGAAACAGCCAGTTGTAGGCTGCAAAACATGTTTTTTAAAATAAAAATATTCTTTTTAACTAATACACTTGCTCCTGGATTTTGTCTGGGAGCAAGTGTACCTATGTGCTTGTAAGATTGCTTAATAAAGTGAAAAATGTTATCACTACTATGTGCTGCCAGAACTTTTTCTTTTTGGACATTATTGGCAAGTAATCCGTTGCTTCATGGGCATTGCACCTGATCACTGCAAGCAATAGTGTGTGTAAACTGAAATCCCGAAGCCTCAGCGTCAGTGTTAGTGACGTCATCCCTGGGAGTCGATCACCGGAGTTTGGTGTGTAAGCTTGAAGCGGCCTCTCCTGCTAATTGAAGTAATCAATCTACACTCCTGCATCAGTTTTAGGAGCTGTCTTATTTGCTGAAACCTTTGAAACAGCTGGGCGGATGAGAAGTCCCAATCTGTGTATATTGCACCTGGAGGTGGTTTGCTACATGTAAGTGTGCATATTTCCTGGATACACATATATTTGTACAAACTGTACTAGGCTATGTTGGCTCTATATCCTCCCCTTTAGGAACCAGGAGGACCTATCTGGTGAAGAAGTACTACAGAATTATCTCTGCATCTGTTCAGTTTTCTGGGCAACTGTGAGGTTCCAGTCTGCTTCCTTGCCCTTTTTGGTGCTATTCATTTTTGAGTATTAGTCTTACATATTTCGCTTGTCCCTTGGTATTGTGGTATTAGGCCATTGGGCGCCTGTGTGTTTCTTTTTTCAGACCATCTGTTATCATCAGGATTTTGATCCCCCCTACGACAGAGAGCTGACCTTTGCAATCATCTGGAGCTATTGTGACTTACAGGATATAATTTAGTTATTGGACATTTATTGTGTTTCCAGTCACAAGGTTATATATTTTTTTTATTTTTTTATTATTATAATTATTATTATTTTTATTTATTTTTTCTCTGGTATCTGCTGTTTATTTTTAGAGTGTTGTTGTATACATTACTATTGTTCTTATTACATTGTGTTACATTTGTTTTGATTGAGAATGCCCCCTTGAAGATTGGTGTGCTTCCACACACCATATCTATATATTTTGTAATTTAATTTGTAGTTTAATGTAATTTTAGTATAACAGTTAGGGTAGGTTAATTATTAGTTTAATATAGTTAAAAGTAATTTTAGTATAACAGCTAGGGTATATTAATTAATAGTTTAATCTAGTTTAATTTAAATATAAAGGTAATTTTAAATGTATTATTAGATAAGGATGAGTTAATATTTAATGTACAGTTAGCGGGTTGTTAGGTTTAGGGGTTAATAGCTTAATTTAGTTTATGGTGATGTGGGGGGCTGGCGGTTTAGGGGGTTAATATGTTTAGTAAATGGTACTGATGTGGGAGGTCAGGGGTTTAGGGGTTAATAACTTTATTTAGTTGCAGTGTGCTCCTTGGTTTGCGGGATAGGGGTTAATACTTTTATGTAGGTGGCGGCAGATTAGGGGTTAATAACATAATGTAGGTGGCGGCGGTGTAGGGGGCGGAAGATTAGGCGTTAATAACATAATGTAGGGGCAGAAGATTAGGGGTTAATAACATAATGTAGGTGGCGGTGGGCTCCGGGAGCGGCGGGATAGGGGTTAATACATTTAGTTAGTTGTAGCGGGGTCCGGGAGAGGCGTTATAGGGGTTAATACCTTTATTAAAGTTGTGGCGGGGTCGGGGAGAGGCGGGATAGGGGTTAAACAGTTTAGTATAGTGCCGGTGTTTAGTGACAGTATATAAATAAAGCTGGGAAAAAGCCGAATAGAAGCGAGATTGATGACTGTCATTTAACAACAGTCCGCTGCTCATCACCCCGTACTTGGTGAGCAGCTTTTTGACAGATTTCTTTATAAATATGGAGAGCATTTTCTGGTCCGCGGCCGCGATGTTAGGCGATGTCAGGCGAGCCTATTGGTGACGTTGAATGCAAGTAAGTTGACGGCTTGATAAGTAGGCCTCTTTGTGTTTGTTTCTAGTTATATTCTCTGTGTTTGCCGCTATTGGCAGCCCCTTACACAGTGAACATATGCTTGCTGATTAGTCCAGAGTTTTCCATAAACCGTCAGGGTGAAGCTCTCACCCATAGGACTGTGGTTTGATTTATATAGTAGCCAGATGGTGCACCACCTTTACCCATAGAAGTAATTTCTGGAGTAGTCAGTAAACATAAGCACCTACAGATTTGAAATGTATGTTTCAGTACTGGCGACGATATTGTTAAAGTGAAATGATAAAAACCTTGCTCACAGTTCAGTGCCAGATGACCTTACTATTTTAAAGCTTGCAAGGTTAGGCAAAATAAATCTTTAATAGGCATTTAAATCAAACATCATTATTTATTACATTTTAATCATTTTTGTTTGAAATGTATATAATGCTAAAGTATTTTATATAATTTTAAAGTAGTGTCCTCTAAAGGAGGTCTGGAAGCAACTGGGAGATTCATGTAAAGAGTTTCTATGGGACCAGTTCTTGCAAGGTTACATTCCTTAACTTAAAGGGGCATTTTCAAGTTTTAATTTGTTAGATTCTGTGCATTTATCATTAGTAAATCTATATAATTGTGTGCTAAAGCCTTCATACCTGTTAAATGCATAGGTAAAATCAGACTCTGGAGCTATAATGCCAGTAAGTCAATAAGAAGCAGCAGTTGCTCAACCCTGAATAATTAGCTGTGTCCTGCTCAGTAGCTTGTTATCTAGAGTTAAAAAAACAAAAATGGCATGCTCTAATTCAATAGAATTTCCATTTAATAAATGTCACTATTGAGTTTTATTATACAAATATTATTTTTATTTTTATTGGGTAACCTCTATTTTTTATTTAATGGACAGGTAAAGTTACAACTTTATAATTCAGATAGAGAATGTAATTTTAACCCCTTGAGTGCTAATGACGGCTTAGAGCCGTCATTAGCACTCAACTACCTTTTTTGCAATCTGGGGGCCCCCACCTGCTCCTACCCCTGCAATCGGGCCTGCATAGTGACAGGCATCGCCGGGGTTTCCCGTTACGTGCAGTGACATCATGGGCAATTACGTGATGACGTCACCGAGCAAATTTACTTAAAATAGTCAATAAAAAGTATAGGGAAAGGGTGCATGCTGCTTAGAAACCTGCTACAGACCCCCAAGACCCTTCATTAGAAAGGTAATCACCTAACCTTTCCAATGGCATAAGTCTTGGGTATCTGGGGGGAAAAAAAGTTAAAAAAAATATATTTTTTTGAAAATAGTAAAAAACAGAAAAATATTAAATTCAGCTTAGCACTCAAAGGGTAGCAACTTTCCACTTTGCATCTGTTATCGAATTTGATTTGTTCTATTGGTAGCCCTTGTAGAAGAGCATACCTAGGTAGGCTAAGGAGAAACAATGCCCTGCTGGGAGCTAGCTGGTAATTGGAGGCTGCACAAACATGCCTTTTGTCATTGGCTCATCAGAAGTGTTCAGCTAGCTACCAGCAGTGTAATCTGCAACTGAACCTACTGTTCAACAAATGATACCAACAGAGAAAGCAAATCTAAAATCATTTCGAACCTATAGCATTATATTTAGGTGTTAGCTTTGCTGTTTTATATTTTAGACAATATTTTATTTATAGAGAATGCTGTAAAATACTTTTCTGTTTTAATCTGTTGACGTCTGAAAATATATTAAGGACTGTAATGCCATAATAAATTTGACTTGGCTGCAGTGCTGATTGAGTTGATTTTCAGTGATATAGCAAATGTTAATGCACTACTTGGCACTTTATCATTATATGCTGAACTTGGCAACACATGTCTTGCCCTAATTATCAGTGCATTACTTTTGAATCTAAAATGGTAAAATATAACTGTCCAATTTTATTGAAATGGTGGCACTGACAACTTCCAGGGTATATCTTGCAGCCTCTCAGACTTTCACTGCACAAGTGGCTTTAAACAATAAAACTCCACAGATGGTGTAGAGCGTACAGGGGATAATGGCCACTAAAAGGAGTATACTCGCAGACAAAGCTGTTAAATAAAACTTCTGGACTTTAACGAACAGCTTCAAACCTCGATTCAGTGCTGTGTTTGTTTGCACATTTTATGCTCTTGAAAAAGACAGTGGTATCTGTTGAAAGGTGTTGAGCATTTTTGTTTTTTATGAATGGTGCTACATTTTCAGTAAACTTTGCTTTTGCTTTTATTGAATCAATGTTTAAACCTGTGATTCTTCAATAAAACCAGACATTTTATTTAACAGCTTTCTCTGTGATTATATTCCTTTTAATATCCATAAGGGCTAAACCCCCATTGGACATTCTTATCTAATAGAATCCCCTACCCCTCAACCTGAAAAAATAATCAGACACGAAAGTTGGGTTAAGACCGGTCATGGTCACTTTTATTTAATAATTTAACTTTATTAACCAATAGACTTTGCAGAAGTCTAACATCACCAAGTGGCGGCATAGCGAGCAAACTGCTAACCCCAAACACCAAGAGGAGGGAAACGCCCTAGAGGAGCATGGTCAGCAGGCCCGTGGGGTGGAGCAACCCATGGTCGGCACCTAGGGACATACGCTCCACCCATTAGCTTGACCGTACCCCCTTTCAGGCTTATGCCCTTAGATGGAGCCTTGACCTCCCGCTTCAAGGGGATAATTTAACCTAGCCTGAACGAAAGGGAAATCACCTAGAAAGCCTTTCAGCAAACTAGAACAACTAAGGGATGGGAAATTAGAGCTGAGGTCTTACCAGAGAGAGTTCAACTAATCAGACTCCAGCCTCAGGAACTAGAGCTTAAAACATTTTCCTTTGCCGCCATTACCACAATCCTGCAAGAAAGTACATCAAAAAGGGGAGGGAGGGAAAAACCGCTTGAACAATCTGGAACAAAGAGGATGAAGACAGGCCTGCATCTGCTTAAGTAGTGAGTACAAAGATCCTCCCCTTACCTTGCAACAAGGAACACATACACACTGCTAGATCCCATGTCAGGCAGGGGGTAAGGCCCTTAAAATGTTCCCTGCTGACAAGCAGCCCTACACTATCATTATCAACTGAACGCTCTATACCATCTATGGACTTTTCTTGTTTAAAGCCACTTGCGGGGTGAACGTCTGAGAGGCTGCAAGATATACCCTGAAAGTTTTCAACACCACCATTTCAACTAAATACGTTCTATATAGCTGAATGGAGAAGCTGAGGCTGGCTGCAGTCTGCTATCAGAAGGGTAGTTATTCTCAATATTTTTTATACCCACTAATTTTAACTATTTTTTTTTTCTATTTGATTCATTCTGTCCAAGCAGAACCTAAAATATTTATTTCTTAATTATTATTTTTTTTAACAGGTTGTTGAGTACGTAAGACCAGGATCAAAGAGAATGGGGTGTGTAAAATTATAAAATAGATCACAATGTATTCCTCCAGTAATTTAAAAACAAATTAATTATTATCATATGCTAAAATTACAATTTTATTGACAAAGCAAATGCTACATATTTTTACCTATTAATTATCAACACAATCATTAAAGGGATATAAAACAGTACTCCTTTAGTAAAAACAAATATGCTAAATAGCGCTACAGAATCTGTTGGCACTCTACAAATGAATGATAATAAGGAGAAGAAGAAGAATAAATCAAAGTATACATAAAAAGAAACAGGTTGTGAAGAAACAGCAATTTACTTTTTTTTTCTTGCTAAATGAGCACTTATAAATTCTCACTGTAGCCCCTGCCCTCAGGGAGATATGAGAAGGGATATGTTGGTAACTTAAAGGGACATTATACACTAGATTTTTCTTTGCATAAATGTTTTGTAGATGATCCATTAATGTATCCTTTCAGGTGGTGTTTTTGTAAAAAATGTATAGTTTTGCTTATTTTTTAAATAGCATTGTGCTGATTTTCAGACTCCTAACCAGGCCCCAAAGTTTTAACTAAAATATACCAAATAGTGCAGCCACCAAATATTTGGGGAATCAAATTTCCCTGAATATTCGTAAAAATAAATTCATTAGAAACAAAATTTTCTTGGATGCACATCTCTAATATGCATACATACACATATTTATACATGCCTATATATATATATATATATATATATATATATATATATATATATATATATATATATATATGTGTGTGTGTGTGTGTGTGTGTGTGTTAAAGCCCTTTCTTTTTCAAACATCTTATATGTTATTTATCAGATAGTGATTATATGAGTGCAACTGTATTTTTAAGTGTTTTTATTTTGTCAAGCTAGCCAATACCGTTATTTGTGATGCCAATATGCAAGTTCTTAGACTGGGAGCTAAGATTTCTGATTTCACTGTTTAGCTCGCAGAGCTCTTTGATTTAAATCTTGGTCTGCAGATGTCTTATCCAAGTCCAAGCTTTTGTCTTTGCCTTATAAGGGCAAAACTTTGTTTTGCCCAAGTTTGGCTGAAATAATTTCAGAGATCACAGATGGAAGTGCTTTTTCTTACCTCAAGATAAAAAGAATAGACCTAGGGGGTCAACAGAATTCTAATTTTCATTCCTTTCGTAACTTCAAATGACAAAAGTCTTCCTCCTCTTCTTCCAACCCGGAGTAGTCCAAGTCTTCTTGGAGGTCCGGTCAGCCTTGGAATAAAGGAAAGCAAGCCAAGAAGCCTTCCACTGATTCTAAATGAGCATGAAGGGACCACCCCCAATCCTGTATTGGATCAAGTGAGGGGGCAGGCTCTATTTTTTCAGCAGGCTTGGATACACAATGTTCCAGATCTTTGGGCTGTAGACTTAGTTTTCCACGGATACAGAATAGGATTCAAATCCTGTCCTCTCAGGGGCAGATTCCTCTTGTCAAGGTTATCTGCGGACCAAATTAAAAGAGAGGCCTTCTTAAACTGCGCAAAGGATCTTCCCTGGGAGTGACTGTTGCAGTTCCACTAGAGGAACAGGGTCTAGGATTTCTAGGATTTTATTCAGATATATTTGTAGTTCCCAAAAAGGAGGGTACTTTCCATCCTATTCTGGACCTAAAGTGTCTCAACAAATTCCTCTGGGTTTCCATCCTTCAAAATGGAGACTATCTGCTCCATCCTTCTTTTGATACAGGAGGGTCAGTACATGACAACTATAGATCTATAGGATGAGTATCTTCATGTTCCCATTCACAGGGATCATTACCAGTATTTGAGGTTTGACTTTCTGGACAAACATTTCCAGTTTGTTACCCTTCCTTTTGGCCTTGCTACAGCTCCCAGAATTTCTACAAAGGTTCTGGGGGCTCTTCTAGCAGTGGTCAGGTCCCCGGGAATTGCTGTGGCATCTTACCTGGATGACATCTTGGTTTAAACATAGAAACATAGATATTGACGGCAGATAAGAGCCATAGGCCCAGCAAGTCTGCCCCACCTTACCTAACAGTATAAACTTATCTAGTTCATAGAATAGCCTTATGCTTGTTCCATGCATTTTTAAAGTCCCCCACAGTGTTTGTTGCTACTACCTCTTGAGGAAGATTATTCCATAAATCAATCACTCTTTCTGTAAAGAAGTGCTTCCTCAAATTACTCCTGAATCTACTACCCTTTAGCTTGAGCTCATGACCCCTTGTTCTTGAATTTTCACTTTTATGTAAAATACCCACAGCCTCAGTTTTACTAAACCCTTTAATGTACTTGAAAGTTGCTATCATATCACCTCTTTCCCTTCTCTCCTCTAAGCTATACATATTTAGGTCATTGAGCCTATCCTGGTAAGTTTTATTTTTTAGACCATGTACCATTTTGGTAGCCCTCCTTTGCACAGATTCAAGTTTGTTAAGGTCCTTCTGAAGATATGGCTTCCAGAACTGCACACAATACTCAAGATGAGGCCTAACTAATGATCTATAAAGTGGCATAAGAACCTTACTATTTCTGCTGCAAATACCTCTACCAATACATCCAAGCATTCTGCTAGCCTTACTCGCTGCATTACTACATTGTTTACTAAGTTTTAAATCATCTGAAATAATAATTCCCAAGTCCTGTTCCTCATCTGTAACAGTCAGTAAAGTGTCATTGAGTCTGTAATTAACATTTGGATTTTTCTTCCCTAAATGCATTATTTTACACTTTGCTGTGTTAAACTTTAGATCCCAGTCGTTTGTCCAATCCTCCAATTGTTGTATATCACTTCTCATTTTGTCTACCCCCCCCCTGGAACATCCACTCTGTTACAAATTTTTGTATCATCTGCAAAGAGACATACTTTCCCCTGTAGCCCTTTGCTGATATCGCAGTTAAATATGTTAAACAAAACAGGCCCCAGAACTGACCCCTGAGGAACACCAGTGGTAACAGCCCCCTCTGCTGAATGAACTCCATTTACTAAGACACTTTGTTTTCTGCCCTTAAGCCAGCATTCCACCCAGTTCACAATTTTTGAATCTAGACCAAGGAGATACAGTTTGTGAATTAGTTTATTGTGTGGGACTGTGTCAAATGCTTTGCTGAAATCTAGATATGCTACATCAACTCCTCCCCCCTTGTCTAATACTTTTGTTACATAATCAAAGAAGTCAATTAGATTAGTCTGACATGATCTCCCTGAAGTAAAACCATGCTGATTTTGGTCCTCTAAATTGTTTGTCTTTATGTAAGTCATAATTCTTTCTTTTAAGAGGCTTTCCATTAATTTCCCTACTACTGAAGTTAAACTAACTGGCCTGTAGTTGCCAGATTCTTCTCTACTGCCCTTTTTATGAAGAGGTATTAAATTTGCTATTCTCCAATCATCTGGGACAGCTCCTGTTAATAGTGACTGATTAAACAGATCAGTTAATGTGACAGTTAGCACTGATCGAAGTTCTTTTAAAACCCTTGGATGAATATTATCAGGACCCACTGCCTTTTTAACATTTATTTTTGATAATGCTAACAAAACCTCATCCTCTGTAAAAAGATTACTGTTAAGCTTGTTTCTATTTTTCGTAGCATCCCTTAATGTAGACATTGTATCTTCACAATCTTTTGTCAAAACAGAACAGAAGTAATCATTGAGACAGTCTGCAATCTGCTTATCTCCTTCTATTATTCTACCATCAACTGATTTCAACTTTACTATTCCTACCTTATTTTTTTCTTCTTTCACTGATATATCTAAAGAATTTTTTGTCCCCATGTTTTACTGACTGCGCTATCTTCTCTTCTGCATGAGCTTTAACCTTCCTAATTAACTGCTTAGTCTTTTTTTGTTGGAGTCTCCATATTTTCATATCATCATCTGCTTGTGTGTGTCTGTAATTTTTATAAGCAATCTTTTTTGTCTTTACAGCATGTGCTACTTCTTTGGAAAACCAAATTGGTTTCCGCTTTCTTTTACTTTTACAGACATGTCTAACACAGTGTGCGGTTGCATCTAAAATGGCACCTTTCACAAATTCCCACTGTTCTTGAACCCCTGTAATAAGAGTTTTCCCCTTTTAAATAGTTTTTTTAGGTATTCTCCCATTAATGAAAAATCTGCCGTCCTAAAGTCTAAAACTTTTGTTTTAGTCTGGGTGGACAATTCCTGCACATGAATACTAAACCAAACAGATTGATGATCACTGGATCCTAAGTTCTCACCTACAGACACATCTCAAACTGTATCACTGTTTGTAAGTATTAGATCTAATATAGCTTCCTTACGAGTTGGTTCCTTGACTAATTGCTCAAGTGATTCCCCTAGCAGAGATTCAAGAATATACCTGCTTCTAGCTGATCTAGCAGAAGGAATCTTCCAGTCTATATCTGGCAAATTAAAGTCCCCCAGTATTATAACCTTACCCTTCATGGTCATTTTGCTTATTTCTTCTAATAACAGATTGTCCAGTTTTTCATACTGCAATGGAGGCCTATATACAACCCCTATTCTAAAAACATTTTTATCTCCAATTTCCAAAGTCACCCAAATACTTTCCACCTCATCATTTGTTCCTACAATTTCAGTAACCTTTATATTTTCATTTACATACAGAGCAACTCCTCCACCTTTCTTTCCTACTCTGTTCTTTTTAAATAATCTGTATCCGGGTATGACTATGTCCCAGTCATGCAAATCATTGTACCATGTTTCTGTTATAGCTACTAAATCCAAGTTGTCCCTAGTCATTATTGAAATGAGTTCAGATAATTTATTTCCTAAGCTGCGAGCATTTGTGCTCATGGCACAAAGAATTTTTCTACCAGAATTGTTACTTTGACTAACAGTTTTGGCATGCTGTGGGGGGCAGGTGGATATATTAATGCTACCTCCCCTTTATTAGTTTAAATGATTTCTAATAAAGCATTTGAACTCCTCTCCCAGATACTCTGTTCCTTTAACATCCAAATGCAAGCCATCTCTCCTAAATAACCTAGTATCTTTCCAAACAGAGCTATAATGGCCAATAAAACCAAATCCTCGTTCCATGCACCACTTATCTAACCAAGAATTAAATGTTGTTATCCGCTCCATCTTTCCTGCTTCCTGGCCATACACAGGTAAAATAGCAGAAAATGATAGAGTTGAAGCCACAGTCTCTAAATGATTACCTAGGTCACAAAACTCTTTCTGAACAGCAGCAACATGATTACTAGACAGATCATTTGTTCCTAAATGAACAATCACATCTAACTCACTTCCCTTTCCTGCTGCAAAAATGCCTCTCAAAATACGATTCTTATCCCTGTGAGCAGTAGCTCCTGGAAGACATCTAACCTCCCTTGCTTCTCCTTTACTTTCACCTAAATACACATTCCTCAAAATAGAGTCACCCACTAACAGTCTTTTCCTCAAAAACACATCTGCAGTTCTTTCCTGTGTTATGTTACCTGGAGAATCAGGTACCAATAGATTTAAATTACCTGTTACAGCTTCAGAGGGCTCAGAAACAGCAATCTCCTCATCACAAGTGTATTGGGCAAGAGCAGCATAGGAGTTTTGCAATGGCAGAGGTTGTGTGCTCCTGGTCTACTGTTCTAATTCTTCCAGAGCCTACAGTGATCCATCTGCCTCTCCTTGCTGATCTCTGGGGGTAGAGGGGCTTCTTTCTGAGGCAGCTTTGTAGAGGTAACAGGTATGTTACTTACCTTAGCTTGAAGTTTAGCTATTTCTTCCCTTAAGAGGGAAAACTGCTTACAAACAGGACAGCCCCTAAATCTCCAAAAAGTAGCATGATTAAAAAGTGCAAAACACCCACTGCATTGTATCTGAGACATTTTAAACTATGCAACACTTTAACAATAAGAAAAAAAATAAGTATTCTTTACTACTGAATAACCCTGAAAAACCCTGGATAACTCCTGAAATAACTCAAATATCCTTATTTATTTGATCCTTTTTTAGCTTGATCCCTTTGCTAAGAAGCAGAGCTAAATGTTTAGCAGAGCTAAACAGATCTCTTTAAATACCCTCAGAAAGATAGGGTGGGGTCCCTCCTAATTGCTATGCAAACAATCTAGTTGTTATCTAATTGCAATACTAAAAACCAGAATACAAAAGAATGTAAATTAACTCAAACCTTTAACTATTCAATTTCTGTAGTGAAACTAATTCACAGTTCAGGTCTACCACCTTTAACTATTCAATTTCTGTAGTGAAACTAATTCACAGTTCAGGTCTACCACCTATAAAAAACAAAAAACAGTAAATATAAAGTTAACAGAAATAAAAAATAGATTATCTGAAAGTACAAACTATTCAAGTAACAACAATTTAAAAGAGAAATGTTATATACCTTTCTGAAATAACTCAAATATCCTTATTTATTTGATCCTTTTGTAGCTTGATCCCTTTGCTAAGAAGCAGAGCTAAATGTTTAGCAGATCTAAACAGATCTCTTTAAATACCCTCAGAAAGATAGGGTGGGGTCCCTCCTTATTGCTATGCAAACAATCTAATTGTTATCTAATTGCAATACTTTTCATCTAGCAAGATCTCATACAGAGATGTTGTTGTCTATTCTACGTTCCCACGGGTGGAAAGTGAATCTGGAAAAGAGTTTCCTAGTACCAGATACAAGGGTGTGTTTTCTCGGAACAATTATAGATTCTCTGTCCATGTCTTGCTTCCTGCCTTTCCCTCCAGTCTGCTAATCATCCATCAGTGGCTCAATGCATGGAGGTGATTGGTCTGATGGTTGATTCAATGGACATTGTTCCTTGTGCTCAGTTCCATCTGAGACCTCTGCAGTTATGCATGCTCAGTCAATGGAACAGAGACCACTCTGATCTCTCTCAGAGGATAGATCTGGATCCCCTGACAAGAAACTCTCTCTTGTGGTGGATTTCTCAGGACCATCTGTCTCAGGGCACATGCTTCCTGAGACCTTCCTGTGTGATTGTGACCACAGATGACAGTCTTAAAAGCTCAGGGCTTGTGGACCAAGGAGGAGTCTTCTCTTCCTATAAATATATTGGAGTTGAGAGCAATTTTCAATGTCTTGACAGCTTGGCCTCAGCTAGCTTTGATCTGGATTATCAGATTCTAATCTCCTTAGTGGCTTACATCAATGATGGAGGTGACTCGCATTCTCCAGTGGGCAGAGTCTCATGATTGTAATCTCTCGGCCATCCACATCCCAAGAGTGGACAACTGGTAAGCAGATTTTCTAAACAAGCAGACTGATAGCCCTCAGGTGGGGGGGCTCCGGAATTGGATCTGATGGCATCTCGTCAAAACGCTAAGCTTCCAAGGTACAGTTCAAGGTCAAGAGATCCACAAGCTGTTCTGATAGACGCTCTGGCGGTTCCTTGGAATTTCAATCTAGCTTACCTGTTTCCTCCGTTTGCTCTCCTTCCGTGAGTAATTGCTCGAATCAAGCAGGAGAGAGCTTCTGTGATTCTAATAGCTGTTGATGGGTTTGGTGACAATGTAATCTCTTCCGCCTTGGGGGTTACCTCTAAGGAAGCAACTTCTACTTCAGGGTCCCTTCCTCCATCCAAATCTGGTTTCTCTGAAGCTAACTGCTTAGAGATTGAACATCTAGTTTTGGCTAGACATTGGTTCTCTGAGAAAGTCATAGATACTATGATTCAGGCTCGTAAACCGGTTACTCGAAGAATTTACAAAAAGGTATGGCACAAATTCCTTTCTTGGTGTGATTCACAGGGTTTTTCTTGGAGCAAAGTAAGATTTCCTTGAATTTTGGCTTTTCTTTAGGTTGGCTTGGAGAAAGGTTTGCCAGTCAGTACTCTGAAGGGTCAGATTTCTGCATTGTCTATTCTATTACATAAACATCTGGCAGTTTTCTTTTGCATAACTCGGATGTTGTGTGTGCTCTAAAATGTTGCCTTCAAGCAACTAAGGATTTTCGACAGACTTTTGCCCTGTTCTTTAATTTCTCTGGTAAGCGTAGGGGTCAGAAGGTAAATTCCATCACTCTTTCTCTCTGGTTGAGAAGTGTTATCTGTTTGGCTTATGGGACAGCTGGACAACAGCCTCCTGAGAGAATTACAGCTCATTCTACTAGAGCTGTTTCTTCTTCCTGGTCTTTTAAAAAGGATGCTTCGGTGGAGCAAATTTGCAAGGCGGTACTCTATTCATACTTTTTCTAAATTTTCCAAGTTTGATACTTTTGCTTCGGCTGAGGCTTCTTTTGGGAGAAAGTTTCTTCAAGCAGTGGTGTCTTCAGTTTAGGACCACCTGTTTTGTCCTCCCTCCCTTTCATTCTGTGTCCTCTAGCTTGGGTATTGGTTCCCACTAGTAATTGGAATGATTTGTGGACTCTCCATGCCATAGGAAAGAAAACAAAATGTATGCTTACCTGATAAAGTTCTTTTTTTCCGGGCATGGAGAGTCCACGACCCGCCCCTTATTTTAATTCAGGCAGCAGTTTTTTTTATAGACCTCAGGCACCTCTATACCTTTGTGTTATTTTCTTTTTCCATTTTCCATCAGCCAAAAGACTGGGGCTTATGGGTAAGGGAAGTGATATTTGCTCGTTGCCTCCTCCTGCTGACCAGGAGAGAATATGTCACTAGTAATTGAAATGATTTGTGGACTCTCCATGTCCGGAAAGAAAGAAATTTATCAGGTAAGCATAAATTTTGTTTTAATTATAAAAAATTTTTTTTTTCTATGTGAAGAACATAGGAATGGAAAATATGCATAAGGCGCATCTTGGGCTCGCTATTTAGCTCTAACGTGGTGTCAGGTTAGCAAACATGATGAATTGCTAACTTAAATGCGCACTCTTGAAATAGTAAATATAAATATTAAAACATTTTATTTTCAAAAATATTATACATACTGTAAAAAATAATAGATATATTATATTGATCATTTAGAATTTTTTTACATTATGTATAATATGATTATGTAGGTTTATGTATATATATATATATATATATATATATATATATATATATATATATATGAATATCTATTTAAAAATACATAGACCATTTTCCCATTTATGAAGAACACTGGAATGCAAATATTCACAGTAAAAATTCAGTAAAACACATTCTTAAATATAAAATTTTGTTAAAAATGATGTTTTCAGGTATTTGAGTGGAAAGTGCTCCAAAGTATATATACATATGTAACTACAACTAAAACAACCTTTGTACTTAAGACCAGAGAGTGCTGTCTTCTATCTTTTGCTATTATTACCCACATTCATGCACCCTGGCAAATCGTGATACTGTTTGTGAGAGTGCATTTGTCCTATATTAACCTATATATACAGGGAGTGCAGAATTATTAGGAAAGTTGTATTTTTGAGGATTAATTTTATTATTGAACAACAACCATGTTCTCAATGAACCCAAAAAACTCATTAATATCAAAGCTGAATATTTTTGGAAGTAGTTTTTAGTTTGTTTTTAGTTTTAGCTATTTTAGGGGGATATCTGTGTGTGCAGGTGACTAGTACTGTGCATAATTATTAGGCAACTTAACAAAAAACAAATATATACCCATTTCAATTATTTATTTTTACCAGTGAAACCAATATAACATCTCAACATTCACAAATATACATTTCTGACATTCAAAAACAAAACAAAAACAAATCAGTGACCAATATAGCCACCTTTCTTTGCAAGGACACTCAAAAGCCTGCCATCCATGGATTCTGTCAGTGTTTTGATCTGTTCACCATCAACATTGCGTGCAGCAGCAACCACAGCCTCCCAGACACTGTTCAGAGAGGTGTACTGTTTTCCCTCCTTGTAAATCTCACATTTGATGATGGACCACAGGTTCTCAATGGGGTTCAGATCAGGTGAACAAGGAGTCCATGTCATTAGATTTTCTTCTTTTATACCCTTTCTTGCCAGCCACGCTGTGGAGTACTTGGACACGTGTTATGGAGCATTGTCCTGCATGAAAATCATGTTTTTCTTGAAGGATGCAGACTTCTTCCTGTACCACTGCTTGAAGAAGGTGTCTTCCAGAAACTGGCAGTAGGACTGGGAGTTGAGCTTGACTCCATCCTCAACCCGAAAAGGCCCCACAAGATCATCTTTGATGATACCAGCCCAAACCAAGTACTCCACCTCCACCTTGCTGGCGTCTGAGTCGGACTGGAGCTCTCTGCCCTTTACCAATCCAGCCACGGGCCCATCCATCTGGCCCATCAAGACTCACTCTCATTTCATCAGTCCATAAAACCTTAGAAAAATCAGTCTTGAGATTTATCTTGGCCCAGTCTTGACGTTTCAGCTTGTGTGTCTTGTTCAGTGGTGGTCGTCTTTCAGCCTTTCTTACCTTGGCCATGTCTCTGAGTATTGCACACCTTGTGCTTTTGGGCACTCCAGTGATGTTGCAGCTCTGAAATATGGCCAAACTGGTGGCAAGTGGCATCTTGGCAGCTGCACGCTTGACTTCTCTCAGTTCATGGGCAGTTATTTTGCGCCTTGGTTTTTCCACACGCTTCTTGCGACCCTGTTGACTATTTTGAATGAAACGCTTGATTGTTCGATGATCACGCTTCAGAAGCTTTGCAATTTTAAGAGTGCTGCATCCCTCTGCAAGATATCTCACTATATTTTGACTTTTCTGAGCCTGTCAAGTCCTTCTTTTGACCCATTTTGCCAAAGGAAAGGAAGTTGCCTAATAATTATGCACACCTGATATAGGGTGTTGATGTCATTAGACCACACCCCTTCTCATTACAGAGATGCACATCACCTAATATGCTTAATTGGTAGTAGGCTTTCGAGCCTATACAGCTCGGAGTAAGACAACATGCATAAAGAGGATGATGTGGTCAAAATACTCATTTGCCTAATAATTCTGCACTCCCTGTATATGTATATATGTGTTTATATGTGTATATGTATGTATATACATATATAAACATATAAGCATAAATGCACATGTATACACCCTCACATATACTGTATATATATATATATATATATATATATATATATATATATATATATATATATATATATATGGTAAATAGAAAGAGAAAATCAAGTAGTGGCGCACAGCTAATTGCTATTGATCTATAAATTTGAAGTAATATCAATATCAATATATTGCTGATTGATATGTCATAAAAATAGAAATAAAAATAAAGTACATATGTCCATCAAATTGGTTTTGAGCCCAAGTTATTTCTTATGCTTCAACAGTTTTTATCCTTCTAGGGTAAGTAAGATGTGCTTACCAGAAAGTACCTCAATCCTATGAGGTAAGGTGTCAGCTTTTTTGGGTGTTTACAGATGGTTCTTGGACTCTTGTCGAGATGAAAAAAACTTTTCTTTTTCTTTTGAATTGTGTAATCTTGCAGTTTCCGCAGTATGTCTTTAATGGAAATCCTGGACTCTCTTGTGAAGATGTTTCAGCTGGGTGTCATTTGACAAACAGTAATGGAGACTCCTGGACTCTTTTCTTTTCTTTATGGTGGTAAGGATCTTTATCTTGTATCAGATCATTCCATGGATTGTGCTGGATCTCCGCTTTTCTTATGGCTATTAGATGCCTAAATGTCAGTCCCGTGCCAGCGTCTGTAATGCTCACAGTGCCTGGGTTCCGTAGTTAAACATGTGATGCAATCCCAGGTGTCAGTAGCAATTAATGAACTTCCATTCCCAAGTAACACTACTCAGCCTCTCTCTTTAGCGCACAACCTTCCCCTGTCAGCTGGGATCATCCGGGGATCCGTGTCGGCTAGTACGTGCTGGCGGAAGTGGAGTCCTGGTATCTGTGCCCCCTGGTTCTCCTGTTCTCTCTCACTGGATATCTCTGAGACTGAGTGGATGTTTCCTCTTTTCTCTGTGTGTATCACCTCCACCTTGATACCGTGCTTAAAGTATTCGCCGTATATTCAGCTTTATAGGGGAATAAAGCTGAATATACGACTTTCTCTTTCTATTTACCATTAATTACAGTGACAAGGGTACACTGCATCATAGGCAGCACGCGTACACTTAACAGTAACCCACACAGAAATTAAACTAAAAAATAAGAAGTGTTATAGTTTTTTAGCGCTGGTGCCCCCCTCTTGACTTTAAAAAAAAAAATATATATATATATATATATATATATATACTGTATATATATATGTATATACACATATTTAGACATGTTTATGTGTATACCTTTTCATATACCATATACCTTTGAACTATTTTAGATAGTGTATATATGAGTGTAACACTTATTTTAATGTAATTATTTTGTGTTTAAAGGGACAGTCTACAATAGAATGTTTTATTTTTAAAAGATAGATAATCCCTTTATTACCCATTCCCCAGTTTTGCATAACCAACACAGTTATATTAATATACTTTTTACCTCTGTGATTACCTTGTATCTAAGCAACTGATAGCCCCTGATCACATGACTTTTTATTTATTATCTGTTGACTTGCATTTTAGCCAATAAGTGCTGTGTTTGTGCTGATGCTTAAATAGCTTCCACAGGTACAAACACAATGTTTTAAATATATTTATATATATATATATAGCTCACATTGACTGGCAGTCTCCTGTTGAGAAAAGCAAATACAAAGCGTGTGATAAGAGGCTGTCTGTAGAAACAGGCAGAAATTAGAGGTTATAAAGTATATTATATATCAATGTTAGGCATGTGCAGAATTGTTCAATCCTAATGCAAGAAAACCTTTTATTAGTGCAGGTTGCAGGTCCGTCTGTCCATCCATCCTCCAAGTCATTATACAGAGCAACATATATGTTATTGCTATTACTAAAGAGTTACCTCTGAGGACCCTAAAAAAATGTTGCACCAGGGCCCTCTTTTGAGTAGGTTCACTACTGCTGTTACACAAGACAAAAAAGTGTCACTAAATACATCAAATACATTTAAAAGTAGTTACACTCATACTAACACTATCAAATAAAAAGATTATGAAAAAAAAATTGCACAGAAAAATTATAAGGGCTCAAAGATATGAGGTCTCAGGCATTTGAAAAAAAGGACTGCAAGGGCAGATTTTTTAATATGTTCTGTCATGAGATGCAGGACACATGCAGGACACAGCAAAGATGGTACAACTCTATTTTATTGTAGAGCATGGAAACACATAGCATTGATTTCACTAAGTAACGGCGACACAGACAAATGGACCCAAGCCCCGCCCCCAATCTGGTGACGTCACTTCCCCACTCTCATCACATCTTCCCCCTTTTCAAAGGAGAAAGCATACATTTTTTTTTTCATTTCAACATAACAAATAACAAGGTATACAACAACAGTTTTGTATAGTATATAAGAAATAACAACAGAAAATATAAACAACATGACTTGAACATCAGGGTATACTACCCTACTCCACAGTGACCATGGGATTATTCTGCCCATACTTCCAGTCACTGTTCTAACTAAGTTAATCCCGATATCGGGCCGGAAGTTTCATCATGCTTGTCTGCTGGAGGCAAAGACATAACCCGCTGTGATCTTGCTGAGGGGAAGGCACCCCTTTTAAAACAGGGGGATCCCATCGGCAGTGGTACTGAGGCATCCAGTTCCAAACTCTCAGGTACAGGCTGAAGAAGTTTTTGATTCTGGCGTGTAACTGTCCCTCCATCAGTAAGGATTACATAAGACCTTGGCTCTGGAGAGCGTCCAATATACCGTAGCAGGTGGTCTTCCATTTCTTCTCATCATCCAGTTTAATTCTGACACTTTGCCCGGCATTCAGCTCCTGCAAGGGCCTCACAGGATGTCTCCTGTCGTAGAAGAAACGATAGCCCCTTTTTGCCTCTTCATCCCTCCTTCGTCCTGAGGAATAGAGCTAGTTGGCTGGAAGACACTCACAGAGGGTAAGGTGGTGTGAATCTGGCGTCCTAGCAATCAGCTGTGCCAGGCTAAAACCCCATGGATTGAATGGGAGTCGCCCTATAGGATAAGAGGGCCAGGTACAGCTCAGATTGCTTCTGAAATTAACTTTGTTATTTTGAACTGCCCCTTTCAGCCATTTCCGTTGGCCTGCGGGTAATGTGGACTTGTTGTGGAATGTACAAAATCATATTCTCTGCAGAAAGAACTGAATTCTGTGGAAGCGAACTGCATTCCATTATCACTCACCAGCTCCATTGGTATGCCCCACTGGGCGAGACAGGCTCTTGAGATGAGTGATAACAGCTTGACTTGTGATTTCATTCAAAGGTCCCAATTTCCAAATACCTGGAATAGTAGTCGATCACGACTAAGAACTTTTTTCCATGCAGTTCGCACAAATCTGAAGCTATTTTCTGCCAAGGGCCTGCAGGCAGCGGAGTAGAAATCAAGGGCTCCCTTCTCTGAGTAGGCTGGGCGTTCTCGGCAAAAGGCGCATTTAGACACATGGATTGCAATGTCGGAACTGATCCCAAGCCACCATAACTGCCGTAGCTGCCCTTTCTCTGCCCTTTGTAATGCCTAAGTGGCCATCGTGAATCCTGTTTAACATCTCCTGCCTCATGCTGACAGGAATAACAATGCGGTCCTGGAACAGCACCAACCCATCCAGCTCCATGAGCTGTGACCCTCTCTGACTGGTAAGAACTTAAAAACATCCAGGCTGCCCAACTCTCAGGCCAACCTTATTTTATGTACTTTATAACTTCTTGAAGGTCTGCATCTAAATATGTATCTTTCTTTATTTGTTCTAGTTTGTCCCTGAAAAAATGGACTTGGAGGCCAGAACTGAATCTACATACACTTTCACATCCGATTCCGTTGAAGACTCTTCAGCATCAGAGCCAGCAGGAGCTGGATAGGTGTATCTGCCACAACCAGTTGTTTCCCCTGCACATGCACTGCTGAATGTTGAACCTGAGCAGCCTCATTAGAAGTCTCTGGGCATCTAAGGTTGTTTTGTCAATATCATAGGAGTTCATTAGAGGGACTATTGGTTTATGATCAGTCTCCAGACTAAATTTCTCTAAACCCACTAGGTAACACTGAAAGCGCTCACAGACCCAAACTGCAGCCAGGTACTCTTTCTCAATTTGGGCATATTTTGACTCAGCAGCCATCAGTGTACGGGAACAGTAGGTGACGGGCTGTAGTTGTTTTCATTCAGCTGCAGGAGGGCGGCCCCTAATCCATAACTGCTTGCATCAGCACTAACCACAGTCTTTTTGGAAGCTTTGTAGAACCCCAACACTGGGGCAGACCGCAGCAGGGACTTGACCTGCATAGAAGATTCTTCCTGTGAAGGTCCCCAGACCCAGGCAACATCTTTCTTTAGCAAACTCTGCACAAATTTTCTCGGGGTCTGGCTTGATGCCATCCCCATTGATGATATGCCCAAAGTAACATAACTCAGCTTTCCCAAAATGGCCATTTCTCTTTATTTAGCTTCAGCCCGGACTCTTTGATAGTCTGCAGCACACAGCTCAAATCTCTGATCATGTTCCTCCAATGTAGACCCATTCACTAAGATGTCGTCCATGACAGACTGCCGTGCCCATGTGGTCTCTTAGGAGAGAACTAATTTCTCTTTGGAATATTTCAGGGAGCAGAATATATCCTGAAGGGGAGTCCTGCAAAAGCAAAACCAACCGCCCCTACTGGTGTAAGGAAGGTAGTCAGTTTGCGGCACTTTGGATTTAGAGGTATCTGCCAGAAGCCACTAGAAGCATCCAATGTAGAGAAGAACTTCGCCCCAGCCAATTTCGGAGTTATGTCTTCAAGTGTCGGCAGCACATATCGCCTCATTTAGCCTTTTCAAGTCTACGCAGATGCAACCTTCCCATTTTTCTTTGCAACAGGCACAATGGGGGCACACCAGTCAGTTGCTTCAACAACCTCTTCATTAACCCCCATATTCTTCATACGCAGAAGCTCCTTCTCCACTTGAGGCATGAGCGGGAACGGAATTCTACGGGAGTGGTGAATGCTGTATGGGACTGCATCACCTTTAAGTGAAATACGGACAGGGTTGCAATTCAGTAGGCCCAATTCACCAAACATATCTTCTGAGATCTCATTCACTCTGGCTACTAGGCCCAAACCACAGGCTGCTTTTCTGCTCAATAAGTTGTTAACACTCTGACCTCTAATCACATGCACAACATGGTGAATTTCCTTTGCTTGTACTCGCAGCTGGCAAGACATTTCCCGCACAATCAATGCGGGCCAAAAGGACTATGGACTTTTATCGCAACATTCACCAGCTGGGGCGTGTCAAGGCAGTTTCATGAATGCAGCAAGAGACATTACAGTGATGTCTGCTCCTCTGTCATTCTTAAAGGCAACTCTGACTCCCATTACAGTAAGAGTAACCCTCCAATCATCTTCTGAACCCGGCCGTTTAACAACAGACCCCCACAAAGGACACTTCTTGACCCTCCTGGTCGCTATCCACCTGCATCTCCTTAATATATTCAGTCTTACACACCACTTCAAAATGGCCCATCCTGTTACATTTTCTACATCTTTTGTCTTTAGCAGGGCATATTACACTCTGATTATGGGCACGGTTTGCACCGTGTGCATCGGGCATGCTGCGCCCATCCACTTCTAGGCCTATCTGTTGTCTTAGGTCTACCGCTCACACTGTGTCTTTCACTAGCAGCTCTCCTGAACTGCTGCACTTTCATACACAATACTCTCAGACCTCAGATCAGCAGTTTGATTTTTCACCAGTTCACTCTGGCGGCCATCCTAATGAGCCCCATCTAATTTTAAATCAGACTCTAACTGTAGCTTCAGTGAGACTTCAGCATCTGCAATTCCTGTGACTATTCTTTCTCTGATTTGCCTTCTTTAGCAACACCAAACTCACCAGAATTCAGCTAGTTCATACAGGGCTGCGCATAAATGACTCCACAGATTCTCCCACACGCTGAGTACGTTTGTGAAAACAAGCCCTCTCGTGAATCACATTTATTTTGGGCACAAAGTTGGCACTGAGTTTTATTATAACTATTTCAAAGTCAAATTATTCCCCTTCTTGGAAAGTAAAGGCATTGAACACTGGCTTCACATCTTTCCCCATAGAGTATAAAAGAGGAATTAACTTGTACTTCACCACTCTCCTTATCCAGCTAGGAAGCAATCCTGAAGCGCTGAAACCGCTGACGCGCATGTAGGCCAAGCTGCAGGCTGAGAGAAATCAAAAGGCTCAGGTGGGGTAAACTTTGACATCGTCATCGATCAGGAATCAGAAGCGCAGGCAAGAACTTCTGGACACCATGTCATGAGATTGAAGGACACATGCAGGACACATCTAGTTGGTACAACTCTATTTTATTGTAGAGCATGGAAACACATCTGGTAGCATTGATTTCACTAAGTAACTGCGACACAGACAAACAGACCTAAGCCCCGCCCCAAATCTGGTGACGTCACTTCCCACTCTCATCACATGTTCATATACTGTATATATATATATATATATATATATATATATATATATGTGTGTGTGTGTATGTACATATTTATTTATGTACTTATATGTATATTTATGTATTTAAAGGTGTATAGGCACATATAAACACATAAATACATATGTATACATATATAGACTATAGACTATATATATATATACACTATGTATATAACCTATACTTATATATAATAATCTACATGAGTAGATTTTAAGTTTTTTTTCCACTTTTCTTGCTCCATTGACTTCTATTGGGGAATAAGTTAACACAGTCTCAATATTCTAACTTTGGCTTTTTGCGTGCATCGGATTAGTGCTTGTGCAAAAACTTTTACTTTCATCTTGAAATAATGCACGCTTCCCAACAGCGTGCAAAAAGTTTACTTCTTGCACAGTAAACACACAAGGGGGAGCGATAAATAGCTGTCCACTCGTAATCTAGCCTTTACTTGCAAACTCAAGCCATTTTAATAAGTTGGTGGTTTCAAAGCACAAAACCAGCTATTTCATATAAACAAATAAAGTGAAAATGAAATTTCTTATACATTTTACACTATGCAGATGGTATGACATGTCATTGGAAATACATGAAAGGGAAACTCATTTTCCAGTATGCTGTCCCTTTTAAAGGGACATTTTACTTGTTTTTTTTTTTTATTGTTTAAAAGATAGATAGCGCTTTTACTACCAATTCTCCAGCTTTGCACAACTAATTGTTATAATATACTTTATGAACCTCTAAATTTTAAATCTCTACCTGTTTCTAAGCCCCTGTAGGCCGCCTCTTTATCTCAGTGCATTTGATCAGCTTTAACAACCACACAATGCTAGTACATGTGTGCTATATAAATAACATTGTGCTCAACTTTTAGTAGAGTTTTTAGTTATTTATTTTGAAGCAACACTAATTGGCTAAAATGCAAGTTTGTATATAAGAGAACACCACATATTAGATAATAAATGTAAAATGGAAAGTTGTTTAAAATTGTATTCACTATCTGAATCATAAAGGAAAAATGCTGGGTTCATGTCCCTTTAAGCTAGAAAACACATGAAGAGAGAAGTCAGTTTTTTTTTTTTTTATTACTAGAATCATATACAACCAAGTCTAATTGTTTTCAGGTTTATTTACTCAACACCATAGAATACATATATCTCCGTTTGTCTGTTATTTATTATATTAATGCAAGGCGATGAATATAACATATATGTGCAGGGGTTTGCCAGGGTGATTTCAAAATCCCAAATCTAACTACTTTCTTTCATATAAATACTTTTGCTTCAACGGGATTAGCAGACATGTTTGCTTATTTTAATCCTGGTTTAAATATAAACAATGAATTACAATGACAAAGCAATGTCAGCTAGCAGCTGGTTAAGCATCTGGGCTATTTGTTATGTATGTGTACAGTATATCATGGGTATGTTGATCTTCCAGTAAAGAATGTCATGGAAGTTTTCAATATATTAATGTCGGGTTGCTTGTCATGGAAGAAAAATAGACAATGATTATGATTTTTTATTTTATTTATTTGATTATTCAAAGGAACAAGGATTCACTGATATCTGTGAATGCAACAAAATACTTTAATCAAGTAGAATTTCAATATGTTGCAGAAATATAAGACATTATATTTCAATTAAATTTGACACAACTTTTTATTAACTATCAATGTTAGTAGCTTATTGACAATTGGCACTTTTAAGTTCTAGAAGTATGTACCGTTATATTGCACAAGTATTTGTGCTGAGTGCTAATATGACATACAGGTGTATACTACAGGTTTTATTTATGGTGCTAAGTGTTATTACAATAGAGGGTATTTTGTTTTACTGTACATGGAAGATGATAAGTGTACTGTATGACTGTATATATATATATATATATATATATATATATATATATAGGTATGATTATTTATTATATAGTGTTAGGCTGTGCAAACAAGTCTGTTAGGCTTATAGTAAGTGCTTAGAGTGAGGCTGTGAAAGCTTCACACAAAAGTGTTTTCATGTGCACTGGCTTAAAGTGAGGGCTTAGCACACAAACTGTTTGTATAGGCACAGCATACGTGTGGTTTTAGTGTAAACAAAGGCACAACTAGGAGCTAACATTCCAGGAAGCAGAACAAAAAATATGTCCCCTATTATCTGGAGCTTCTTAATTTTCCTCAAGTGTGTCTGTTAAAAGGTCTACCTGGCACACCATATATAAATATATTTATATAAAACCCTATAAATGAGATTTTATTTTATTTTTGTACTATTTTGTGCCCTCTGATTACTATGTATATAGGTATGACTGCGTCTTGATTACTATGTATATAGGTAGATAGAGGATAGATAGATAGATAGATAGATAGATAGATAGATCTATAGATAGACAGATAGATAGATAGATAGATAGATAGATGATAGATAGATAGATAGATAGATAGATAGATATAAATAACTAAGTCAAATTGATACAACTGCAATGGTGAATCATATTACTGACAGTTTATTGCAGTTTTAAAGGAGGTCTAACAACACTTTGATATTTTTATATATATATTTTCAATACAAAAACAGACTACTTAAAAGGTTCCAAAGATCGAAATAGCTAATATGTATTTACTAATTTGTCTCAAAACTGCAAATGATTAAGGTTTCGAGGAGAGCACAATAAAAAATTACATGTTCCACACTTAGAAGCAAATTCCAAATTTACTTAAAGGGACTAAACCCAAATGTTTCTTTCATGATTCAGATAGGAGAATACCATTTAAACAACTTTCTTATTTACTTCTATTATCTAATTTGCTTCATTCTCTTGATATTCTTTCCTGAAAAGCATATCTAGGCTCAGTAGCTTCTGATTGGTGGCTGCACATATTTGTCTCATGTGATTGGCTCACCATGCGCATTGCTATTTCTTTAACAAAGGATATCTAAAGAATGAATCAAATTAGATAATATAAGTAAATTGGAATGTTGTTTAAAATTGTATTTTCTATCTAAATCACAAAGAAAATTTTGGGTTAAAGGTCCCTTTAATTCTCAGTATGATCTCAGTATGATCACACGATAGTTGCTAAATGTCAGAACAGCTTGCAGCTTCAAAATCTATTGTTATCACTACCACTCATACCCCTTGTCATTCCTACTAATTTTCACTTGCCTCTCACTTTCCTTCAAACTCCTTCCTCTAAAATGATTGTGCCCGTTTCACTCTCCCTCTCATGCCTATTCTAATTCCCACTCACACCTTATATTGTAAGTAAGAAAACAAATAAGATGTGTTATTTGTGTACTGGTATTTTCTACCTGGGTGTGCTTGATGGACTTGTGCTTTTTCAAGAAATTGATGAGGTATTCTGTATTCTAAGCTATCTGTATGCTTGCTAAGCATTTAGCAATGTTAAACATGCAGAAGTTTGGTGTTAGTCCATCAAATACAATGTCAATGTGTTTAGAAACACACATTAGTTTAATTAATTTAATGTTCTCTGCTTATTTGTAATCTATGTACAAAATAATTTGTAAATCGCGTTGTAACGTCATCCTAAATGCCTGCTGCAAAACAATTAAAATAAAAAAATGAAAATACTGGTTTTATTGGTCTGGTAATAAAAAAAATAGATAAAAAAATAGATATAGAAGTCGTTATCTGGTAATAAAAATTTCTTCTTGTGCTTACAAAATTAATTTTTTACATTTTTCTCTCACCCTACAAGTGTAATGATTCAGATAGAGCATGCATTTTTAAGCAACTTTCTAATTTACCTCCAATTTTCTATTTTTCTTTGTTCTCTTGCTTCTTTATTTGAAAAAGAAGGCATCTAAGCTAAGGAGCTAGGCCAATTTTTGGTTCAGACCATGGACAGCACTTGTTTATTGATGCTGTTCAATCAGCAAGGACAACCCAGGTTGTGAACCAAAAATGGGCCGTCTTCTAAACTTACATTCTTTCTTTTCAAATAAAGATATCAAGAGAATGAAGAAAAAAAATATAATAGGAGTAAATTAGAAAGTTGCTTAAAATTGCATGCTCTTTCTGAATCATTAAAGAAAAAATGTGGGTTCAGTGTCCCTTTAAAATACTACAACTTTAAAGTTTATTATTAGGACCAGCTGTTTGGTTTTCAGTTAAATAAAGCTGAAAAACAATACCTTGTGAGATATAATCATAAAGATAGGTACAGTAGTTATTAATGTAGTATTATCTAAAAAGAAAACATCTCTTAGCCATCCTTGTTCACATATTTTTAAATTTCTATTTTTCGTGAAAATGCCTCAAAAGTCTTATTTAAGACTGGGTCTGCATCTCTAAGGGTCCATCTGGCTATGCAAGCAGTACTAGTATTGCTACAAGTTTGGATTATCTGTGTAAACCCATTGAAAAAGGGCTCACAATTTTTACCTTTACAATATGGCTGCAAATTTTCCAAGATGGTTGTCAGTGTTACTGCATAGAAAAAAACTTTTACCCAAATTGTGGAAGTCTGTGGAAGTGTATATCCTCTGGTGCATGCCAACCAAAAGGAGATAGGAACTTATAACCTCATATAACCTTTTGGCTTAGCTTCTGCTGATGGTAAACAGGCAGAAAAATGGTGCTGTTGAAATATGGGACTCATCCCAGCCCTTTGCCCTGAGGTCCCAGTGAGGTCTAGATATGCCCTTGCCTTACAGTGATGGAGTGCATCTTAGACACACAATTAGCTTTATGCAATCTATGAGAGTGTTTCTTCATATATTTATATAATGTTTATAATAACATACGGCTAGAATTTAGAGTTTTGTCGGTAAGGACCCGCGTAGCTAACGCCGGCTTTTTCTGGCCGCACCATAAAAATAACTCTGGTATTGAGAATCCACAGAATGGCTGCGTTAGGCTCCAAAAAAGGAGCGTAGAGCATATTTAACGCAGCTTCAACTCTCGATACCAGAGTTGCTTACGGACGCGGCCAGCCTCAAAAACGTGCTCGTGCACGATTCCCCCATAGGAAACAATGGGGCTGTTTGAGCTGAAAAAAAACCTAACACCTACAAAAAAGCTGCGTTCAGCTCCTAACGCAGCCCCATTGTTTGCTATGGGGAAACACTTCCTAAGTCTGCACCTAACACCCTAACATGTACCCCGAGTCTAAACACCCCTACCTTACACTTATTAACCCCTAATCTGCCCGCCCCCGCTATCGCTGTCCCCTGCATATTATTTTAACCCCTAATCTGCCGCTCCGTAAACCGCCGCTACTTACATTATCCTTATGTACCCCTAATCTGCTGCCCCTAACACCGCCGACCCCTATATTATATTTATTAACCCCTAATCTGACTCCCACAACATCGCCTCCACCTGCCTCACACTTATTAACCCCTAATCTGCCGAGCGGACCGCACCGCTACTATAATAAAGTTATTAACCCCTAATCCGCCTCACTAACCCTATAATAAATAGTATTAACCCCTAATCTGCCCTCCCTAACATCGCTGACACCTAACTTCAAACATTAACCCCTAATCTGTCGACCGGAGCTCACCGCTATTCTAATAATGTATTAACACCTAAAGCTAAATCTAACCCTAACACCCCCCTAAGTTAAATATAATTTTAATCTAACGAAATAAATTAACTCTTATTAAATAAATTATTCCTATTTAAAGCTAAATTCTTACCTGTAAAATAAACCCTAATATAGCTACAATATAAATTATAATTACATTGTAGCTATTTTAGGATTAATATTTATTTTACAGGCAACTTTGTAATTATTTTAACCAGGTACAATAGCTATTAAATAGTTAAGAACTATTTAATAGTTACCTAGTTAAAATAATAACAAAATTACCTGTAAAATAAATATCCTAACCTAAGTTACAATTAACCTAACACTACACTATCAATACATTAATTAAATACAATATGTACAAATAACTACAATGAAATAAACTAACTAAAGTACAAAAAATAAAAAAAGAACTAAGTTACAAAAAAAATAAAAAATATTACAAACATAAGAAAAATATTACAACAATTTTAAACTAATTACACCTACTCTAAGCCCCCTAATAAAATAACAAGCCCCCCAAAATAAAAAATGCCCTACCTATTCTAAATTACTAAAGTTCAAAGCTCTTTTACCTTACCAGCCCTGAACAGGGCCCTTTGGGGGGCATGCCCCAAGAAGTTCAGCTCTTTTGCCTGTAAAAAAAAAACATACAATACCCCCCCCAACATTACAACCCACCACCCACATACCCCTAATCTAACCACCCAAACCCCCCTTAAATAAACCTAAGCCCCTGAAGATCTTCCTACCTTGTCTTCACCATACCAGGTTCACCGATTGGTCCAGAAGAGCTCCTCCGATGTCCTGATCCAAGCCCAAGCGGGGGGCTGAAGATGTCCATGATCGGTAGAAGTCTTCATCCAAGTGGGGCAGAAGAGGTCTTCCATCCGATTGAAGTCTTCATCCAGCCGGCATCTTCTATCGACATCCATCTGGAGCGGAGCGGCAGCATCCTGAAGACCTCCGACTCGGAACATCCATCCTGGCCGACGACTGAACGACGAATGATGGTTCCTTTAAATGACGTCATCCAAGATGGCGTCCCTCGAATTCGATTGGCTGATAGGATTCTATCAGCCAATCGGAATTAAGGTAGGAATATTCTGATTGGCTGATGGAATCAGCCAATCAGAATCAAGTTCAATCTGATTGGCTGATCGGAACAGCCAATAGAATGCAAGCTCAATCTGATTGGCTTGATTGGATCAGCCAATCGGATTGAACTTGATTCTGATTGGCTGATTCCATCAGCCAATCAGAATATTCCTACCTTAATTCCGATTGGCTGATAGAATCCTATCAGCCAATCGGAATTTCGAGGGACGCCATCTTGGATGACGTCATTTAAAGGAACCGTCATTCGTCGTTCAGTCGTCGGCCAGGATGGATGTTCCGTGTCGGAGGTCTTCAGGATGCTGCCGCTCCGCTCCAGATGGATGTCGATAGAAGATGCCGCCTGGATGAAGACTTCAATCGGATGGAAGACCTCTTCTGCCCCGCTTGGATGAAGACTTCAATCGGATGGAAGACCTCTTCTGCCCCGCTTGGATGAAGACTTCTACTGGATCATGGGCACATCTTCAGCCCCCCGCTTGGGCTTGTGATCAGGACCATCGGAGGAGCTCTTCTGGACCGATCGTGAACCTGGTATGGTGAAGACAAGGTAGGAAGATCTTCAGGGCTTAGTGTTAGGTTTATTTAAGGGGGTTTGGTTAGATTAGGGGTATGTGGGTGTAGGGTTGTAATGTTGGGGGGGGTATTGTATGTTTTTTTTACAGGCAAAAGAGCTTGAACTTCTTGGGGAATGCCCCGCAAAGGGCCCTGTTCAGGGCTGTAAGGTAAAAGAGCTTTTAACTTTAGTAATTAGAATAGGGGTAGGCATTTTTTATTTTGGGGGGTCTTTGTTCTTTTATTAGGGGCGTAGAGTAGTGTAATTAGTTTAAAATTGTTGTAAAATTTTTCTTATGTTTGTAAATATTTTTTTATTTTTTTGTAACTTAGTTATTTTTTATTTTTTGTACTTTAGTTAGTTTATTTCATTGTGTTATTTGTAGATATTGTATTAATTAATGTATTGATAGTGTAGTGTTAGGTTTAATTGTAGGTAATTGTAGGTATTTTATCTAATTAATTTAATGATAGTATATTGTTTAATTGTAATTTAGGTTAGGATTTATTTACAGGTAATTTTGTAATTATTTTACTAGGTAACTATTAAATAGTTCTTAACTATTTATAGCTATTGTACCTGGTTAAAATAATTACAAAGTTGCCTGTAAAATAAATATTAATCCTAAAATAGCTACAATGTAATTATATTTTATATTGTAGCTATATAGGGTTTATTTTTACAGGTAAGTATTTAGCTTTAAATAGGAATAAGTTATTAATAAGAGTTATATAATTTCAGTTAGATTAAAATTATATTTAATTTAGGGGGGTGTTAGTGTTAGGGTTAGACTTAGCTTTAGGGGTTAATACATTTATTAGAATAGTGGTGAGCTCGTGGTCGGCAGATTAGGGGTTAATAATTGAAGTTAGGTGTCGGCGATGTTAGGGAGGGCAGATTAGGGATTAATACTATTTATTATAGGGTTAGTGAGGCGGATTAGGGGTTAATAACTTTATTATAGTAGCGGTGCGGTCTCGCTCGGCAGATTAGGGGTTAATAAGTGTGGGCAGGTGGAGGCGACGTTGAGGGGGGCAGATTAGGGGTTAATAAATATAATATAAGGGTCGGCGGTGTTAGGGGCAGCAGATTAGGGGGTACATAGCTATAATGTAGGTGGCGGTGCTTTGCGGTCGGCAGATTAGGGGTTAATTATTGTAGGTAGCTGGCGGCGACGTTGTGGGGCAGATTAGGGGTTAATAAATATAATACAGGGGTCGGCGGTGTTAGGGGCAGCAGAGTTAGGGATACATAGCTATAATGTAGGTGGCGGGCGCTTTGCGGTCGGCAGATTAGGGGTTAATTATTGTAGGTAGCTGGCAGCGACGTTGTGGGGGGCAGGTTAGGGGTTAATAAATATAATATAGGGGTCGGCGGTGTTAGGGGGCAGCAGATTAGGGGTACATAAGTATAACGTAGGTGGCGGTCGGCAGATTAGGGGTTAAAAAAATGTAATCGAGCGGCGGCGATGTGGGGGGACCTCGTTTAGGGGTACATAGGTAGTTTATGGGTGTTAGTGTACTTTAGAGTACAGTAGTTAGGAGCTTTATAAACCGGCGTTAGCCAGAAAGCTCTTAACTACTGACTTTTTTCTGCGGCTGGAGTTTTGTCGTTAGATTTCTAACGCTCACTTCAGACACGACTCTAAATACCAGCGTAGAAAGATCCCATTGAAAAGATAGGATACGCAAATGACGTAAGGGAATCTGCGGTATGGAAAAGTCGCGGCTGAAAAGTGAGGCGTAGACCCTTTTTTCGAGTGACTCCAAATACCGGAGTTAGCCTAAAACCAGCGTTAGGAGCCCTTAACGCTGGTTTTCACGGCTAAACGCCAAACTCCAAATCTAGGCCTTAATGATGGTCCTGGAGAAACAAAAAGGTAAAGTCTAAATCAATAGGTTTATTCCCCTACTAATTCTAATCAAATACATAATAAGCAAAATTGGATAGATGATAAGGGAAAGAAATGTACTTATATCTTCTTGATCAATGTGCTCTGCGTCTATAATCATATTTTAATTATACAGGTATTTATTTCAATACCATTTCATTTTATGAACTATGAATTGCTTTACACACTACACATTGTGGTTAAATTATTTACTGACAAAATGAGTGTCTTTCCAAATTAATTAAAAATTAAGTCTGGTGATGCATTCATTTTTCCGAATCCCTTATGCTTACCCAATTATTTTCCAATATATAATAGTTATTTATACATAGAATTCATGACAAATGCAAGTATTATTTGAAAATATATGCATTAAATTTAAAGGAAGATTAGTACCTTAATTAATCATGTTGCAACTGAACATATTCAGTACAATTGTAATAGTGAGCAGAAACTAATAGTAGATTTGTATGTTGTGCGCTATAAAGTATGAATTTGTATAATTGTAATTACAGTAATAATTTTTCTTCAAACAGATTTTCAGATTTTTTTATTTTTTTTAGAAACAAACTATATGCACGTAAAAGATAGAACACAAACATGTTAAAACATTTTTTTTTTTTTTTTTATAAAATGTCGAAGGTTAAAATGTAAAATATAAAAGTTAAATTGAAACAGGAAATTCAAGGTTCTGAAAAACTGATCTCTTAGGAAAAAAAAATTGCTCACTGGCTGAAAACAACAAACTCCCATAGCACAGTTGGTGGACAGGAACATGCGTCTACAAGCGTAAATATATTGTTTTATTCAGGGCAGGAGCATACATAAAACAAAACTGTTATACATTTGTATAATTCTATATTTTTGGTGCTGCAAACATTAAGGGGGTCATAATATAACTGTAAATGGTAAACAATATTTTGTCAGGCCATATATATCAACATTTTAACTTCTGAAATGTAACTTTCATCAAGGGGATAATTCATTCTAGTGAGAATACTCAGAGGTCCATACATAAGTCAATATACAGAGGTAGATTTTGTAAATTCATAATAATTTCCACTGTATCAGAAATATCAAAATGGTGTCTTATATTATTTATTTTCTGAACAACACATCACTTGAAACACATGCTTTGGATTTGTATATGTTTGTTTTATATACAGTATGTGCATATAGCTTATTAATAAATTAGGGTTTAGATATAATCCAGTGCCAACATATAAGATCACATAGACTTTGCTAAAACAAATATCTCCTAATCAGATCTAACAGTATCTGATCAACAAAAAAAAATATGGAAGCACCAAAAGAGGCTAATAGTGTGATAGTACCAGATTAATACAATATTTAATGTTATTTATATTCTCAATATCTTAAAATATGTTCTTCAGTGGTTATGATTAGATAGTAATTTCAAATATTTTCCTTTAAGGTTCAGATCAAATAGACGTAACAATGTGAATTCATTTTGTAACAGTATATTTAGCTTCACTATGGTAAGTTCAGTTAATTTTGCATTGATTCTTACAAAGCCTTTGGAAAGAATAAGTGCTTCCAACAAAATTATTTGAGCAGTATTCAATTAAAGGATCCTGACCAACAAAACATGTTTGTATTATCAGAATATTTCATGGCCTTTTTTTCTTTCATAATGCAAGGAAACTATTAATTGTGGCTTTTGTTTGCGTTTTTGGTGTTTGGTGCACCCTAGAGAGTTTATAATCTACATGTAGTAGCAGACGGTGGTAAATTAATGGGTGTGTAAGAAGCACTCTTTTTTTAAGTGCAGTTCAATATGAAGAATTATGTGAATGTGTCTAATTCTAACCACTGTTTTACGAGTTAGAAGTTACAAGAAATATTAAAATAGCAACCTAAAATCTTTTAAAAATGTTTAGTAAATAATGGCAGCAATGCTAATACATTTCTAGAGTATAGACTGATAAAACCAGTTTGGTTATAAGTATAGAGTTTGGTGGAGCTAGTGGTGACTGATTGAAGTGCTCAATGTATATGACTATTTCTATGAGAAGTGAATATGTGCTTAGCTTTCTTACTCAAGCACATTATATCTTTCAAACACTTCCATTTAAAAAAAACACAGGAAGATAACAATGTGATGCCTGTGCTAATTTGGTAATTGTTAGTGATGCAATTTAAAATGTTAATAAATATAGTTGTCAGTTTGTTTTCCTTCATGTCTACTAGCTGCTTATTTTGCTAATAGCCTATACTCCTTAATGCCATGGAAGGATTAACAACATAACTTGAAGAAGAATAGATAAAGTTATATATGAGTAAATTGTGAGAGCATATTTCTATTTATATAACACTTCCATCAGGGTGAAGTAAATTGGGAACATAGATGCTTTATAAAAGTCAGTGGAAGGGCAGAAATTTAAATTAGTAAACCATTTACAATGAAATGCAAACCAGCTATGGAAAGCCTGCTCAAAAACTCAGGTTTGTGGTGGATATTGCACTTGTCATTGCATAATTGCAGGTGCTTAGTAGTATAACTTTATGTATACTGCAACAATATCTTGCACGAGAATGTGGTGAATTTCTTGGATCTTACTCTACATGGTGACTCCGAAACAGGTATAGTGATCAGTGACACTATCGTAAGTTGACAAGCTGGGAATACCATTTTACATGCTGAATCATGTCATCCACCACATTTGGTACGGTCAATTCCCAGGGTCAACTCATGAGACTTCGAAGAAATACGAACTCAGATAGTCTTTTTGAGTACACAAGCAAAGACCCTCATTGAGCGCCTTAAAGCTAGATGTTATGCCGAAAACCTCTTGAATGAGGTTCTCAATGAGGTGAGACAAAAATCACAGCAAGAATTAATGAGAGGGACTGGAAACAAAACATCATAAACATGATACTGTAGTATTCTCAACTGAATACTCTAAAGAATACTATCAGGTTTTGTTCCATACTAAGAGAAGAATCTTCATTTGCTAGAGAATGATGATGTTTAAGACCTATAATGGTTCATTTAAATTTGTACCGAGAAGAGCACCTACATTAGCTCTAAAGCTGTCCCCCAAGTTTAATCCGTTCCAATAACCCAGATAGGAGCGATTGGATTAGAGGAGAGGAACTTATAAATGTGGTCATCGTTCATGCATAACTTTGCGGTTTTGTACAGGTGGGTGATGGTTTCAGGAGTAGCCAGACAGGAGAAGAGTTCAAACACAATTCTACGCTAACTGTAGAACAACTTTTGTGGTCTATCTCCTAGAGTGCAAACATTGCAACCTCCAATACACAGGTCAAACAAGTAGGGAACTTAGGTCAAGAATCAGAGGAACATGTTAGGGACACCAGAGGAATATGTTAAAGAATCAGCGATAGCTAGACTATTTAATCTGGTACATATGACTAACATTTTTGATGTGAAGGTTCAGGTTATAGACCGTGTTTATGTTTCCACCTAGGGGGGGGGGGGGGGTGATAGGGGTAGTTTGTTGCTGAAGCAAGAATTGTATTGGATATACAAATTAAGAACTATAACCCCCCTGGGTTTAAACAGAGAATGGGATATGAGCTATTTTGTTGAGAAATGAAATGTGAATTTGGTTAGTTAAATTGATTTCTTTATTCCTTTGTTAGGATACCAATCATATGATCTATCCCCTACATGGGCTATTATAACTGTCTATCCCCTATATGGGCATTTATGTTTATCTATCTGAGAAGTTATTCTATCTATCCCCTAGAAAGGGTTTTCTAGTATCTATTCCTTTATGGGCCGTTTTCTAGTATCTATTCCCTTTATGGGCGTTTCTAGTTTATAGTTTTATTTTTGTTTTTGTTGTATTGTATGGGTACCACTTATTGGAATTTTTTGTCCTTTATGTGGTATTCATACATACATATCACAGCATCTTTTAGTATAAGTTTGGTTTCCACCTTTTTTACACACACATATTGTTTAAACATTTTTTGCTATTCAGCTTTTGGTCCTAATACAGGCATTATAAACAGCTTCAGCATGAAGTATATCTCTAATACAGTTTAAAGTCAATCTAGATGAAGTATTGAATATAAAAAAGATATAAAAAAGATATGAGAATAATGTCTGCAATATAAATATGATTAGGACTATGTAAATTAATTTGGTTCTTGTGTACTGTGGTTTGTTCAACTGTTTGTCTTTACTTTTTTCCATTTCCCCACACATAGTGTTTGTAATTAGGTATATTCTGCTATTGTTTTATCACTGTTTTAGTTTTTAATGTATAATTTCTTTCAGGTGTTCTGTGCCTTTAAATAGGCTATGAACACCAAGCAAACTCACCCTATGATTAAGTGCTCAACAGAGCACGAAACTAGTCAGGGAGTGTGCCCTGTACTGCCTAAGTATTTTTAATGGTCTAATAAAGGTTTTTTGTTTTTAACCTTGTTTTTGCCAGCCCTTATATTTATTCACTCTTTTTGAGCAGCTGCCTAATCCTTTTTTTCTGTTCGCATTTGCGGTTACACCGGCCGCTTACCCGGCAGCTTGCACCCCTGCAGCCTGAGCACTTGGTACGCTCTGTTCTCCCCCGGACTTGGCAGTCACTTCCGCGTCTGTAGCGACTTGGATCTTGGGATGCAACAATATTCTTCTAAAGGACAATTAAACATAAAATAATTGATTTGAAAGAAACTGAAGGCCAATATGTGGACATAGTGCATTGTTTCGTGACGTCATTAAGGCAAAGATAAATTATGTTTATTAATAAATATTTCAGAAGCAAAAGAGAAGCATTAAATTAATGAATTAATGAATAATAACCTTTTAGGAGTCTTTCAGTTGCAATATCTGCAATTTTCATCAGTACCTCTGTCTCTTGTTCAGAGAGGGATTGCATTGTATTTCGAGGCTGGACTGTACTGTTTAGTCAGGATCAGGTGGATACATTTGCAGAGGTATTAGAGATGCCTAAGAATGTTTCTGTATAAAAAAACTGTTGGAAAGAGGGCGAAGGGCAAAAAAAAGTAGGCGGAAGCTCCCTTTACTACAACCAGATTGACTGACCTGGAGATCGATGGAGCTCTCAAGGTTAAAGGGGAAGTCTATGGATGATGGGATATGATTCTGTTTATGATTTTTTTTAATGACTTTATAAATGACTTTGGCCAGATTACAAGTGGTGCGATATTTAATGCTCCCGCTTGCACTCTAACTCTGCTAGAAGAAAGCTTTATGCGTGCATCATGTAGCGCACATATTACAAGTTGAAAGTAAAAAGTTTTCGCTTGTACACTTATGCGATGTGTGCAAAAAGCCAAAGTTAGAATATTGTGACCGTGATAACATAGTCAGAGGTCAATGAAGCAAAAAAGTTGAAAAAACCTAACACCCTACTCGCACTCAAAGCCTATCGCGCTAACCTGATATGAAAACATGAATATTTGACATAGCAAAATATTCTATTTATTCATAATACATATTTCTACCTACGTATATCTGATGGTTTTTTGGTAAAATATATAGGTAAAGATATATATATATAAAAATATATATATATACTATATATAATATATATATATATATATATATATATATATATTTACAGGGAGTGCAGAATTATTAGGCAAGTTGTATTTTTGAGGATTAATTTTATTATTGAACAACAACCATGTTCTCAATGAACCCAAAAAACTCATTAATATCAAAGCTGAATAGTTTTGGAAGTAGATTTTAGTTTGTTTTTAGTTATAGCTATTTTAGGGGATATCTGTGTGTGCAGGTGACTATTACTGTGCATAATTATTAGGAAACTTAACAAAAAACAAATATATACCCATTTCAATTATTTATTTTTACCAGTGAAACCAATATAACATCTCAACATTCATAAATATACATTTCTGACATTCAAAAACAAAACAAAAACAAATCAGTGACCAATATAGCCACCTTTCTTTGCAAGAACACTCAAAAGCCTGCCATCCATGGATTCTGTCAGTGTTTTGATCTGTTCACCATCAACATTGCGTGCAGCAGCAACCACAGCCTCCCAGACACTGTTCAGAGAGGTGTACTGTTTTCCCTCCTTGTAAATCTCACATTTGATGATGGACCACAGGATCTCAATGGGGTTCAGATCAGGTGAACAAGGAGGCCATGTCATTAGATTTTCTTCTTGTATACCCTTTCTTGCCAGCCACGCTGTGGAGTACTTGGACGCGTGTGATGGAGCATTGTCCTGCATGAAAATCATGTTTTTCTTGAAGGATGCAGACTTCTTCCTGTACTACTGCTTGAAGAAGGTGTCTTCCAGAAACTGGCAGTAGGACTGGGAGTTGAGCTTGACTCCATCCTCAACCCGAAAAGGCCCCACAAGCTCATCTTTGATGATACCAGCCCAAACCAGTACTCCACCTCCACCTTGCTGGCATCTGAGTCGGACTGGAGCTCTCTGCCCTTTACCAATCCAGCCACGGGCCCATCCATCTGGCCCATCAAGACTCACTCTCATTTCATCAGTCCATAAAACCTTAGAAAAATCAGTCTTGATATATTTCTTGGCCCAGTCTTGACGTTTCAGCTTGTGTGTCTTGTTCAGTGGTGGTCGTCTTTCAGCCTTTCTTACCTTGGCCATGTCTCTGAGTATTGCACACCTTGTGATTTTGGGCACTCCAGTGATGTTGCAGCTCTGAAATATGGCCAAACTGTTGGCAAGTGGCATCTTGGCAGCTGCACGCTTGACTTTTCTCAGTTCATGGGCAGTTATTTTGCGCCTTGGTTTTTCCACACGCTTCTTGCGACCCTGTTGACTATGTTGAATGAAACGCTTGATTGTTCGATGATCACGCTTCAGAAGCTTTGCAATTTTAAGAGTGCTGCATCCCTCTGCAAGATATCTCAATATTTTTGACTTTTCTGAGCCTGTCAAGTCCTTCTTTTGACCCATTTTGCCAAAGGAAAGGAAGTTGCCTAATAATTATGCACACCTGATATAGGGTGTTGATGTCATTAGACCACACCCCTTCTCATTACAGAGATGCACATCACCTAATATCTTAATTGGTAGTAGGCTTTCGAGCCTATACAGCTTGGAGTAAGACAACATGCATAAAGAGGATGATGTGGTCAAAATACTCAGTTGCCTAATAATTCTGCACTCCCTGTATATATAGACAATTATATATAGGTAAAGATATATATATATATATATATATAGAGAGAGAGAGAGAGAGACAAAAAGAAAAACGAGCGCAGCCACGACTCAAGGTAAAAGTTTTAATGCTTCCAAATTGCGCTTACATACATATTGCACTTACAAGAGCTTAGATAAAAACAGGCGCCTCAATGTGGCAGATCATATAGGATTATTCTGTCCCGGTTCAGCTATGACTTTTCCCTGTGATCGAGCTGTCTCCGGTATACACAGTCAGTTATTGATCATCCAACAGACGGGCTTTGTATTCCCTCGTTCTTTTAGTGACTGCTGCCTTGTGCCTTTTTCTTCTACGCGTTTCGTCCGACCTCTGCAAACTTTCTCAAGACTTGCAAACAAGGTATGAAGTTTTTCGCGGGGGTCCATAGTTTAAAAGCTGATAGCTCCACCCTATTCCTATCTTGTAGGCCAATCATATGTCCAAATTTATCACACACACCTCTGACCAAATACAGATTGGTATGCCATAAGAAAGATACAAAATTACAAAGTTAAAACGACTTGATACATTCGATATACATTTCATTATATTAACTAACGTCCATATATTCTTTCTACCCAAAGTTACATTATAAAAAATCACATAATCAAAACACATCCTTAAAATACTTAGGGTACCGTGTGCTCTTGTATACGTTCTTGTACTTATATTTCGTGCACTAAAAATGTTGTACTATCATGACTTTATTTATTGATGTACATACATAATGTTAAAAATTATATTGTATTACATATTTCAAGGATGCTGCTATATCAAAATAGCTTCTTCTTATTTTTAGACTGGCTGTCCTTCATATTACCTAATCCTCATATCATTTTATTGACAGATATCTATCCTTACTCTATATGCGATTGTTAATGCGAAACCATTCCCAGTGTCTAGTTACACTTCAGAGCCTGAGTGCCTGGGGATCATATAGTCTACTCTTCCTATCATTATACATACAGATGCCTATCCCTGCTCTATTTGCGATTGTAACTATAAAATCTTTCTCAGTGTTTATTTAAACATTACAATTCAGAGCATGAACGCCTGGAGATCGAGGTCAATATTTAACCCTTTGGGGCTAAACTTTCTAATTGTTGTATCCATTTTGTCTCCTTCTTTCTCAAAGTTATGAGTCTTTGATGTGGATTTGACCCTGATGGCACAACTTCTAAAATACTGATTCGAAGGCTGGAGGGATCTTGATTGTGGTAGTATTTGAAGTGTTCAGACACACTGTGTGTTTTCAACCCTATCTCAATATTGTGAATATGTTCGTAACATCTCCTCTTAATTTTTCGTTTTGTCCTTCCCACATAGATCCTCCCACATTTACATGTGAGCCCATAAATTACAAATGTGGATTGACAGGTGCCCCTTGAGTTTATTGGTATTGACTTGGTGTGATTCCAATTATCTATAGACTCTCTATTACAGATAATGGGACACATGCAGTAATTTTTCCTGCCACATCTGAATGTCCCCGGTTTTTTGGATACCCAATGTTGCAGGGTTCCTGGCTTAGTACTTATCCCCATTTCTGGGCTTCTTAATTTGGACGGGCTAAGATATTCTTTAAGTTCTTATTTTTCTTAAAGACTATATTAGGGTTGTCTTCTATTACCTCTTTCAGGACTGGGTCCGCTCTTAATATCCCCCAATGTTTATGCAATACTTTTTGGAGAAACCCCGCCCCTTCATTATATGTCATGATAAACCTAACCTTTTTATCTGTTATGTTTTGCTCCTGCAATTGATTGGGTTTCGTTTGTAATAATTCCTCCCTCATGCATGTAGCATTCTTATCTCTAGCTGCCCTGATAATCTCTCTATCGTAATCCTTCTCAATACATTTATTTTCTAACACTTCTGCTTCAAGATTATAATCCTCTAAATCTGTACAATTTCTGCAAATTCTACGGAATTGGCCCTGTGGTATATTTCTTATCCACATGTTCTTATGGCCACTTTTTGCATTTAGAAATCCATTACTGTCCATGGGTTTCCTGTAATTTCTCACCTTCACTAATTTAGACACTTGATCAATAAAAAATTCTATGTCCAGGAACTCATCTTTTCTTGGGACATTTTGCTTGTAAACTTCAAATTATATTGATTATTGTTCATGTGTCTAATAAATTCATGTGCTGTTATATCGTCCCCTTGCCAGATGATTATTATATCGTCTATATACCTTAAATATTTAATTATCCTCTCTAGGAAGGGGTTATTCTCCCAAATCATAAGGTCTTCAAAATGGGACATATAAATATTTGCGTATGATGGTGCCATTGGGGTACCCATGGCTGTCCCCTGGATTTGCTTATAAAATTTCCCATTGAAGCTAAAGTAGTTGTTACACAGTATATATTTTGCACTATCTTTTAAGAATTCTAAATGTTTGTCTGACATTCAGCTCTTTGCCCCTATGTTTTTAAATGCCTCCAATCCCTTCTCATGCGGTATGTTGGTGTACAATGCGGTTACATCGCACGTGATCCACCTATAATCTTCCTCCCATTTTAACCCTTCTAGTGTTATTATTACGTCTGGTGTATCTTTAATATATGATTTAATATTTCTAACCATTGGTTGCATGTAATGATCTATATAGGTGGATAGATTACTGGAAATTGATTCCATGCCGGAAACAATTGGTCGGCCAGGGGGTTAATTGGGTCCTTGTGGATCTTGGGGATGTGATAGAAGATGGGTATTTTGGGGTGCGGATTATAGATATAACTGAACTCATCATTGTTTAATATCCCCTCTTTCTTGGCCTCAACCAACATATTAAATAAGTTTTTATTATATTCTATAGTTGGATCCTTTTTTAGTTCCATGTATGTACTCTTATCTTGCAGAAGTCGATTAGCTTCACTCAAGTAATCCTCTCTCTTTTGCACTATGATCCCTCCTCCCTTATCCGCCTGCTTTATGATCACTTGATGATTATTTTTCAATTTATTCAGGGATTCTCTTTCATCCTTCCGTAAATTGTCTTTAAATTTAAATTTTTTCTTGTAATTTCCTGAGTCAAAATATCTATTTATCTCTTCTGTTAATAGCGTATTAAACACTGGAATGTGTTCCCCTTGGGCGTGGGTGGGCTTAAAAGAAGAGGGGCGTCTGAATTTACTGTGTACAATTTCCTCCTCCTCTTCTTGTAAACTCAGATCCATAAGATCTTCTATTCTTGCATTTGGATTACTTAATTCTACTTTTTCTGTATCCAGCTGTTTTAGAGTTTTCAGGGCATCTACATCTTCTCTACTCCATTTGTTGGACTCTACATCTTTCATTTCTACTGTTTTATAGTGATTTACATTTTTCGCATAGTATCTCTTTAAATTAAGTTTCCGTACAAATTTTTGTAAATCAATGTACATCTCAAATTTGTTGGGTAACTTTTTGGGGGCAAACTTTAATCCCTTATTCAATAATAGAATATCCGAGTCCGTCAATTTAACGTCTGAGAGATTAATTATATTTCCCTTGGCCTTCTCTACCAATTGCTTCTTTCTCTCTGTTTCTTTGGCTCGTTGGCCACCTCTCTTTCCTCGTTTAGTTCCCAATCTTTCCCTTCCCTCTGTCTCTTTCTGTTCTCTCTGTTTACTAATGCTGGTTCCTCCCATCCCCCCATCGATTTCCAGGGGGCCCGGGGTCCTGCCCCTTGGTCTAAAAAATGACTCTCATTTCTATCATGGGGTCTAGACTCATAATGTATTCTGGGACTATTATTTGTCCTAGACGTATTCTGCTGATTGTGATGAATGAATCTATTATGTTGCCCATAAGTTTCTCCTTGTCTTTCTTCCTGGTAATGTTGTCTAACTTTATCTATTCTTTGTGGAGGATTCAAATTTTTTAACTTGTAATTATTGTGTTGTAGATTATTGTTATGCCCATATTGCTGCTCTTTAGGTCTTGCTCCTTTGTTATCTCTATTTTGGCTCTGATTGGGGGGTATTATCTGATTGATACCTTTATTGCCATGTGTAATAGATTCCTCCTCATATCTATTCTCCTGATATTCATGTGTGTTTCCCCTAATATTAACATTAACATTTTCCTGCATCCTATTTTCATTCCTTCGTTGGGAATGGTTCACATTAACATAACTACTTACTTTGTTATGATTCTTATTATTGAATCTCGGTTTGCTATAATTGTACACTCTATCATTCTTATAATCTTCCAAATCACGTTTGAGTTTGGAAGTTTTCGATGCAACTAACTCCTGTTCTGTTTTAGTGATTCTTTGATTGATGTCATTTCTGATTTTAGCCCATTTCTCTATGGTATCATATGTTGTTAATCTTTTATTAACTTCACTTATTTCTTTTTCTAATTTGGTGAGTTTACTCTCTCTATATTTGATCAGTATTTTGATTAGTTTGATCGAACAATTATGTAATGCGGTCTCCCACTCTGAAGCAAACTCTACCTCATCTAATTGAAATGCGGGAAATTTCTTTATCCGCAGTCCTCTTGGGATCACATTGTGCATTACATAATTGTCGAGTAATATGAGGTCATGCCAGTCTTTCGCATCCATATTTAATAATTTTTCCAATGTTTTAAACAACTCATGTGGATCCCCCTCCCCTTCATTAACAGTCACAGATTCTAACAAATTAATTGCTCTATTGCGTCTAGGGCCCGTGATTATGGTAGGCATTTCCGGTACATCAGTATGTATCTCATTAAGGTCTTCGGTCATGCTGCTGTTTTATACCTTAACTTCAATTCAAACACTAATTCTTTTAAAAAATACAGCGCTTACTCCAACCTTTGTGTCTCGATTTACTTTAGTGTAATTTAAATTGTCTTAATACCCAAATAACTTTGTTTATAAAAGATATACAAAACACTAATTAAAATTTGTATATACCTGAGATGAGACTGTCACACCGATTAACTTATCGTTTCTGATCTTAAAGATAATATATACTAGATGTGACAATACCGATTTACCTGTACCTTTATGCCTCCCGGAGTATGATAAAACGTTTTCTTTGAATTCCTTTGATTCTTTCTTCGATCCCAGTATCCTCCGTTATGTTCTGAGCGTGGCGCTGCTGCACAATTCACTGACTACTAGGAAGTGTGTCAGACTACGGGATCACTATAGAGACAAAAAGAAAAACGAGCGCAGCCACGACTCAAGGTAAAAGTTTTAATGCTTCCAAATTGCGCTTACATACATATTGCACTTACAAGAGCTTAGATAAAAACAGGCGCCTCAATGTGGCAGATCATATAGGATTATTCTGTCCCGGTTCAGCTATGACTTTTGCGTCTTCCCTGTGATCGAGCTGTCTCCGGTATACACAGTCAGGTAGACCCAGTCCTGAAAGAGGTAATAGAAGACAACCCTAATATAGTCTTTAAGAAAAATAAGAACTTAAAGAATATCTTAGCCCCGTCCAAATTAAGAAGCCCAGAAATGGGGATAAGTACTGAGCCAGGAACCCTGCAACATTGGGTATCCAAAAAACCGGGGACATTCAGATGTGGCAGGAAAAATTGCTGCATGTGTCCCATTATCTGTAATAGAGAGTCTATATATAATTGGAATCACACCAAGTCAATACCAATAAACTCAAGGGGCACCTGTCAATCCACATTTGTAATTTATGGGCTCACATGTAAATGTGGGAGGATCTATGTGGGAAGGACAAAACGAAAAATTAAGAGAGATGTTACGAACATATTCACAATATTGAGATAGGGTTGAAAACACACAGTGTGTCTGAACACTTCAAATACTACCACAATCAAGATCCCTCCAGCCTTCGAATCAGTATTTTAGAAGTTGTGCCATCAGGGTCAAATCCACATCAAAGACTCATAACTTTGAGAAAGAAGGAGACAAAATGGATGCAACAATTAGAAAGTTTAGCCCCCAAAGGGTTAAATATTGACCTCGATCTCCAGGCGTTCATGCTCTGAATTGTAATGTTTAAATAAACACTGAGAAAGATTTTATAGTTACAATCGCAAATAGAGCAGGGATAGGCATCTGTATGTATAATGATAGGAAGAGTAGACTATATGATCCCCAGGCACTCAGGCTCTGAAGTGTAACTAGACACTGGGAATGGTTTCACATTAACAATCGCATATAGAGTAAGGATAGATATCTGTCAATAAAATGATATGAGGATTAGGTAATATGAAGGACAGCCAGTCTAAAAATAAGAAGAAGCTATTTTGATATAGCAGCATCCTTGAAATATGTAATACAATATAATTTTTAACATTATGTATGTACATCAATAAATAAAGTCATGATAGTACATTTTTAGTGCACGAAATATAAGTACAAGAACGTATACAAGAGCACACGGTACCCTAAGTATTTTAAGGATGTGTTTTGATTATGTGATTTTTTATAATGTAACTTTGGGTAGAAAGAATATATGGACGTTAGTTAATATAATGAAATGTATATCGAATGTATCAAGTCGTTTTAACTTTGTAATTTTGTATCTTTCTTATGGCATACCAATCTGTATTTGGTCAGAGGTGTGTGTGATAAATTTGGACATGTGATTGGCCTACAAGATAGGAATAGGGTGGAGCTATCAGATTTTAAACTACGGACCCCCGCGAAAAACTTCATACCTTGTTTGCAAGTCTTGAGAAAGTTTGCAGAGGTCGGACGAAACGCGTAGAAGAAAAAGGCACAAGGCAGCAGTCACTAAAAGAACAAGGGAATACAAAGCCCGTCTGTTGGATGATCAATAACTGACTGTGTATACCGGAGACAGCTCGATCACAGGGAAGACGCAAAAGTCATAGCTGAACCGGGACAGAATAATCCTATATGATCTGCCACATTGAGGCGCCTGTTTTTATCTAAGCTCTTGTAAGTGCAATATGTATGTAAGCGCAATTTGGAAGCATTAAAACTTTTACCTTGAGTCGTGGCTGCGCTCGTTTTTCTTTTTGTCTCTATAGTGATCCCGTAGTCTGACACACTTCCTAGTAGTCAGTGAATTGTGCAGCAGCGCCACGCTCAGAACATAACGGAGGATACTAGGATCGAAGAAAGAATCAAAGGAATTCAAAGAAAATGTTTTATCATACTCCGGGAGGCATAAAGGTAAAGGTAAATCGGTATTGTCACATCGTATATATTATCTTTAAGATCAGAAACGATAAGTTAATCGGTGTGACAGTCTCATCTCAGGTATATACAAATTTTAATTAGTGTTTTGTATATCTTTTATAAACAAAGTTATTTGGGTATTAAGACAATTTAAATCACACTAAAGTAAATCGAGACACAAAGGTTGGAGTAAGCGCTGTATTTTTTAAAAGAATATATATATATATATATATATATATATATATATGTATATATAGGCTTACCAGAAGTCCCACTTTTACTGGGATTGTCCCAGTTTGGAGGCGCTGTCCCAGTGTCCCAACCCAGTTGTTCATTCTGTCCCAGTAGGGTTGCCACCTCCAGGTTTCAAATCATGTGTCCGGGCTTCAGACCACCTGAAACCCGGACACATTATTCAAAATGACTGGACTGTGGCTCTCCAGCATAGTTGGATGCTGGTACTTTGTTACATACAGCCCTGCTTAGCTTAACGTTCGTGTCCTTCAAAGTTTACATTTAGTAATACAGACTGAGTGAGCAGCATAGGGTTTTTTAATTTTGTAGTACTACTTGGTTTATTTTTCTAAGAATTTAACACCCCCCCCCCCCCCCCCCCCGAGCCTTGGAATCATATGGGTATGAATAGGAAGTACAGACAGGCAGGATTTTTGGCCTGGATCTTGCTTTACTTCATGCAGGATAGCATTTTGGCTATAATCTTCCTGCATTATGGTATAGAGTAGCCTCTTAAACAGCTTTAGCAGGTATGTGTTTCTTTTTTACTTTCATTCAATGTTGTATTTATGCCTTATCAGTATTTGGCTCTGTTCCTTAGACACATAAAACACATATTATTATGCTTGATGTTTGGCATTATTTAGAATCTGAGATTTAGATTAATGATTTATTTGCCATGACAACATAATGGTGCCTTTTTCACTAGGGGGTGGTGTTACGGTCTATTTAAACTGTGTGATTCACTTGTTTGACTGAGGAAGGGTAGAGTATCCACGAAACATTACACACATAAAAGCTACTACTTTAAAAGGACCGGTAATTGCCACGCCCCCTTGCCCACGCTCCTGACCACACCCCCACTGGCACCGCACCAGATGGTCCCAGTTTCACCTCTAAAAAAATTATGGTAAGCTAAGCCTATATATATATATATATATATATATATATATATATATATATATATATAAATTAGAACATAGTCCCCTATGTGAAGAAAATTGGAATGTGAAATAAAAACATAGTATGACACTTTATTAAATATGAATATAGCATAATTATGCTTTTCCATGTTTTCATCTACTTGACTGCAAAGGGCTCCAATGTATATATATATGTCTATATATTTATTTATGTTTTCATGTGTTTATATGTGTATATATGTCTTTAAATACATGATTACACATATAAATGCATAAATATATATGTGCACACATTTAAACACACACACACACATATATAATATTTAAACATGTATATATATATCTATGTTAAAGCTCTTTGCCTATATTTTTTTTTCTAACACCCGAGACCTCATATCTTTGAGCCCTTATAACTTTTTGTGCAAAATTTGTGCAATGTTTTTAATTATCTTTATTAGATAGTATTATTATGAGTGTAACTGTACTTTTTAATGTATTTTTTATGTGTTTTGTGACACTTTTCGAGAAACAGAGGTCTAAGGTCACGCTATCCTGACACACGTTAACCTCAATTGAGCTCAAGAGTTCGCGTTTACTTTAAACTTGGAATACGAGGGCTAAATCTGATGTGTGCAAACAGCTGCGATAAATTTGATATCACTCGTGAGTAACTGTTAGCGTGCCACTTGTAATCTGTCTCTTTATGTTTTGCATACAGAGCATCTGTGCGACCACCAGAAGGGCCTTTGTTTTTGTAAATTAAAATGCTCAGTGTTTTTTTTACAGGAATGTTGGTTATCCTTAGACTTTAAAAAGCGGGGGCTGAAGAGGTCCATCATCCGGGCTGAAGTCTTGATCCAAGTGGGGGCTGAAGAGGTCCATCATCCGGCTGAAGTCTTCTATCAAGCGGCATCTTCAATCTTTTTTCTCCCGGCTCCATCTTCATCCCGCCGACGCGGAACATCCATCCTGGCCGACGACTTCCTGACAAATGACGGTTCCTTTAAGGAACGTCATCCAAGATGGCGTCCCTCGAATTCCGATTGGCTGATAGGATTCTATCAGCCAATCGGAATTAAGGTAGGAAAATTCTGATTGGCTGATGGAATCAACCAATCAGATACAAGTTCAATCCGATTGGCTGATCCAATCAGCCAATCAGATTGAGCTTGCATTCTATTGGCTGTTCCGATCAGTTGTTGGCCAGGATGGATGTTCCGCGTTGGCGGGATGAAGATGGAGCCGGAAGAAAGAAGATTGAAGATGCCGCTTGATAGAAGACTTCAGCCAGATGATGGACCTCTTCAGCCCCCGCTTGGATCAAAACTTCAGCTGGATGATGGACCTCTTCAGACCCCGCTTGGATCAAGACTTCAGCCGGATGATGGACCTCTTCAGCCCCCGCTTGGGCTTGGATGAAGACTTCGGACCCTCTTCTGGACGGATCGGTGATACCCGGCGTGGTGAAGACAAGGTAGGGAGATCTTCAGGGGCTTAGTGTTAGGTTTATTTAAGGAGGGTTTGGGTTAGATTAGGGGTATGTGGGTGGTGGGTTGTAATGTTGGGGGGGTATTGTATGGTTTTTTTTACAGGCAAAAGAGCAGAATTCTTTGGGGCATGCCCCGCAAAAGGCCCTTTTAAGGGCTGGTAAGGTAAAAGAGCTTTTCAATTTTTATTTTAGAATAGGGTAGGGCATTTTTTTATTTTGGGGGCTTTGTTATTTTATTAGGGGGCTTAGAGTAGGTGTAATTAGCTTAAAATTGTTGTAATATTTTTATAATGTTTGTAAATAATTTTTTTATTTTTTGTAACTTAGTTCTTTTTTTATTTTTTGTACTTCAGTTAGTTTATTTAATTGTATTTATTTGTATTTATTTGTAGGTATTTGTATGTAATTAATTTATTGATAGTGTAGTGTTAGGTTTAATTGTAGATAATTGTAGGTATTTTATTTAATTAATTTATTGATAGTGTAGTGTTAGGTTTAATTGTAACTTAGGTTAGGATTTATTTTACAGGTAATTTTGTAATTATTTTAACTAGGTAGCTATTAAATAGTTATTAACTATTTAATAGCTATTGTACCTGGTTAAAATAAATACAAATTTGCCTGTAAAATAAATATTAATCCTAAAATAGCTACAATATAATTATAATTTATATTGTAGCTATATTAGGATTTATTTTACAGGTAAGTATTTAGCTTTAAATAGGAATAATTTATTTAATAAGAAATAATTTATTTAGTTAGATAAAAATTATATTTAACTTAGGGGGGGTTAGACTTAGCTTTAGGGTTAATACATTTATTAGAGTAGCGGCGAGGTCCGGTCGGCAGATTAGGGGTTAATACTTGAAGTTAGGTGTCAGTGATGTTAGGGAGGGCAGATTAGGGGTTAATACTATTTATTAAAGGGTTTTTGAGGCGGGAGTGAGGCAGATTAGGGGTTAATAACTTTATTATAGTAGCGGTGAGGTCCGGTCGGCAGATTAGGGGTTAATAATTGTAGGAAGGTGACAGCGACGTTGGGGGCGGCAGATTAGGGGTTAATAAATATAATATAGGGGTTGGTGGTGTTAGGGGCAGCAGATTAGGGGTACATAGGGATAACGTAGGTTGCGGCGGTGTACGGAGCGGCAGATTAGGGGTTAATAATAATATGCAGGGGTCAGCTATAGTGGGGGCAGCAGATTAGGGGTTAATAAGTGTAAGGCTAGGGGTGTTTAGACTCGGGGTACATGTAAGGGTGTTAGGTGCAGACTTAGGAAGTGTTTCCCTATAGGAAACAATGGGGCTGCGTTAGGAGCTGAACGCTGCTTTTTTGCAGGTGTTAGATTTTTTTTCAGCTCAAATGGCCCCATTGTTTCCTATGGGGGAATCGTGCACGAGCACGTTTTTGAAGCTGGCCGCGTCCGTAAGCACCACTGGTATTTAGAGTTGCAGTGGCGGTTAATTATGCTCTACGCTCCCTTTTTGGAGCATAACGCAGCCCTTCTGTGAACTCTAAATACCAGCGGTATTTAAAAGGTGCGGGGGAAAAAAGCATGCGTAGCTAATGCACCCCTTTGGCCGCAGAACTCTAAATCTAGGCTATGTTAGGAAGGATAATGTTGCTGGGCGTATGGTTAGATATGTGGCTGGTAGTGTCTTGCATAGTTTTAATTTGATTTTGAAGGATAAAATGTGTCCAATGTGTTTGAATGCTCCTTGTTTTAATGGTTTGGTGTACAAGTGTGCTCAGAAATATGGTATGAAAGGCATGTCAATAAGATTATGGTGCAAATGTAGAAAAGTGATGGCTTTGTTGTGTGAGAAAGAGACATTGCAGTTAGTTAGGTTTTCGTCCAAGCAGCAGAGTGTATGCATCTGGAAAAGAGTGAATGATAAGGTTATAGTGAATAGACAGAAAGATGTGGCATGGATGGAATTGCAGGGGTGTCTGCCAATGCATGAGGTTCAGCATAAAAGAAGTTTGGGGGACAATGGAGAGTGTGGTGCAATGGTTCTGGAGTTGTGAGTATGTGAAAAAGTATGGATAGTGCTTCTGAAACTGATTATAGATATGAATGTGGTGCAGTTGGTGACATTTGCTATGATTATGTATGGTATGTGGAGTGGATAACGTTATGGCAAGAGTGTTGTGGCTTTTGACATATTGGAGCATATTTATCAAGCTCCATACGGAGCTTGATGCCCCGTTTTCTGGCGAGCCTGAAGGACCGCTGCTCCATAACCTGTCCCCCTGTACTGAGACAGCGGACAGAAATCAACCCGATCGAATACGATCAGGTTGATTGACACCCCCTGCTAGTGGTGGATTGGCCGCAAATCTGTAGGTGGCAGCATTGCACTAGCAGTTCAATAATATATGCCTAGAGCGTATGTGTCATGTCGCGTCGCTCTAGCCATTGCTACTCTGCTCATTGCCAAGGGATGTGTCGGCTCCAGTTAGTGCGGCACTGACATCATGGCCACACTCTCCTCTCCCTCTGAAGCTGTTCAGGATCTCCTGTGGTGCGAATCCTGCGCCTATGTAAGTTGCTTACTTTCTATCTATCACTGCCCAAGTATAGGTGTTACATTGTGTGCTCCTTGGTGTGATAGATTACTGCATTCTGGATTGCTATACTGTTAACGAATTCTGCCTGTCTGACTACTCTGCTTGCTTAACCCCTAAAGTACTGGATTGCCTCACTGTTAATGAACTATGCCTGCCTGACTACTCTGCTTGCTTAACCCCTAAAGTACTGGATTGCCTCACTGTTAATCAACTCTGCATGTCTGACTACTCTGCTTGCTTAACCCCTAAAGTACTGTATTGCTTTACACTTGCTGAACATTGCCTGTCTGACCACTCTACCTGTTTATCCCTTGAACCTTTGGACTGCCTTACTGTTGCCAAACCGTGTCTGCCTGATCATTCTAGTGGTTTACCTTTGGATTGCCTTACTGTTGCCAAATCCTGCCTACCTGATCATTCTAGTGGTTTACCCTTGAACTGCCTTAACACTGGTTTCTCTACCTGTTGCTGTTAAAGGCTATCCTGTTTTTCTTCAGTCCTTCAAGTGGTCTACCCGTGAACTACCTAACCACTGATTCCCTGCCTGTTGCCGCCAAAGACTATCCTATCTATAGTGAGTACTGCTTACCTCATCTTGCGAACTTTCTCTGCTCTGGGATATTCCCTATTATTACGGCTTGATGCCGGTATAAGAAGACTACTGGCCAAGTTCGGTCTGATAGTGGAATATCCCACGAGCATTACAGTATGCTGTCGGCATTTATCGATGTGCAGCGGACATGTTCCACTATATCGGATCATGTCCGCTCACACAATCATACCTTTGTGTTAAGGAAAGCTTTTGTGATGTTAGGAATATTTTAGTATTCAGAAAGGATGTGATAGATGTGGCAAGGTGTGTTAGGTTGATCTGTGAAAGTTTCTTTTTTATTTTTACCTTGACAGGAAAAGGCTAGGACCCTGAAGGCATCTGAAAGACAAAAAAAATGGAAGGACTGATATAAATAGTTTTGTTTTATTAGGGCACTGTTAATATTTTTGTTTTATTGTAATGTTATTAGTTTATTTCCGCCCCCCACCTCTCTTTCTTTCTATAAGGTCAGTATAGAGGGACTTAGGGATAGCTGAAGGATCAGAGTTAGGGTCAGATATAGTTTAGTGTTACGGATTAGTGGGTGTGGTAAATATTAGTGTTAATTTAGTTTAACCCCTTAATGACCACAGCACTTTTCCATTTTCTGTCCGTTTGGGACCAAGGCTATTTTTACATTTTTGAGGTGTTTGTGTTTAGCTGTAATTTTCCTCTTACTCATTTACTGTACCCACACATATTATATATTGTTTTTCTCGCCATCAAATTGACTTTCTAAAGATATCATTATTTTCATCATATCTTATAATTTACTGTAAAAAAAATTATAAAATATGAGGAAAAAATGGAAAAAAACACACTTTTTCTAACTTTGACCCCCAAAATCTGTTACACATCTACAACCACCAAAAAACACCCATGCGAGGGGGCGTGTCCGGGCTCTAGCCGAAGATGGCTGCTGATCTGTGAGCTCTGCTTGAAGATATACTTTCCGCCAGTATATCTAACTCTACAGGGACAATCCAGTACATAATTTTATTGCAAAAGAGAAGGCAAACTCTGCTGGATCGAACTATACTAATATTAGCTGAAGTGGAGCTTTGCAGACCGGAACGCTGAGGTTTCAGGCGGCCCTCGTGGAGGACAATCTCAGCACCCCCCCCCCGGGTGACCGGGTATTAGGAGAACACAGCAAATTCTCCTCTCCTATTTGAGTTATTGATACAAGCAGAATGGCGATTTCATATACAGAGATCCATACCCTCTTTGCTGAATTTGAGCGCAGGATCTGTGACAGAATGGATGACATCCTGCGGCGCAATCAAGCTATGGCAGTGGTGGTTGTTAACAGTACTCCCCTGTGTCACTTGCGGCACAGCTATGACAAGCTTGGGCCCCTTATAGAAAGAGACGGTTGCTCTAACTCGGCAGATCCTATCCTAACTATACCTACGCCTACCGCAGCCCTTCAAGACAGACCCAAAAATCAGCACATATCTCTAGGATCAGACCTGCAATGCGAGGAGACATTCACCCTATCTACTCTGTTGCCTGTGGGAGATCCTATACAGCACGGAACCGCCCTAAGAAAGAGAGCGGGCATGGCGGCTCAGGAGAGTCATTCACAAAGTGAGCAGCTTGTTTGGCTGGGTCCAGACTGCAATCGGAATACCATGAGTGGATGCAGAGGCAGAGAGGATCGCACGAAAGCTACACGCACTAAGTCTCTACAGATGGCTGACGGTACAGAACGCGATACAGTAACCGGGGACTATGTTAGGAGACAGCTGTTCCCCTTCTCTTATATTCGCGCCTCTATTCTGGCTTCTTTGCTCCCCACTTATGGCGGTTTGCAGTACCGGAGGGCTCATAGATCTGGAGTGGGGTGAGGATGTACTGATGCCCGCAAATACTCACGGCCACTTTCCTAGCTTTATGCTCTCTGTAGACTAATGACACTGTACCCGGTTGAGGAACTCTGGAGATGCACAGGTGCTTTGGTCACATTTTTCTTTATATACAACCCTATTGTTTTCACCCTATTTTTATTATTATTTTTTGTATGGCACTAAGCGACTCTACTCCCCAGGACTCTAAAACTATGCTGGTCTATGTGGGGCTGGGGTCCCATGGCCGGTAATCAGTCAATAACTCCCTTTCACAGTGATACCTGTTATCTATGGATGAACGCAAATTGTTTACTATGTGATGTAGATAATGGGTTTTCAGCTCTGTATTTGTGTATATCATCGCCTCAGTTAAAGGTACAGAGTATAGCACTATAACCTCTCCCATCCCTCAACTATCCATAGGTGCTTTCTGCAATTTTTTTTTTATATGAGATAATTATTAACATAACTTTTCAAATTCTCACAACTATGTAGTGCAATAGAGTGTAGTTACTAATGGTCTATACTTTATAGAAGAAGACTAGCCCACAAATACAGGGAAGTATGCTGCACAGAGGTTTAATACTGACATACATTTTCAGTGATAACAAATTTCTATATTCCAACTGAGCTCTGTCAGCATGAAACTTAAGCCATTCCAGAATCATATGGCGTGCTCAGTGATCCCATAACTTTCATTCTTGCTTTAGAGTTATAAATTGTGATTATTTTCTATTTTTCTTACTTATTCTTTCTCCTAATGAACATACAGCTGTGGTGTTGACAGACTACAGCATGCTAATGCTAATGCATAGGTTGGGTGTCATTACTATGTGATTTTTTATTTTTTTTGGCTGCTCTTGAATGTACAGCAAACTTTGGTATGGCCTGTTTTAGTTTGTACACATAACTTTACATTGATCCGGGGCTAATTTTATGTGATCCAATATCTCCCCTCAGCTAATTATTCAGTTAGAGAAGTCTCTGGTGTCAGCGGCCGGGATGGCAGAGTACTTCGTACATTCCTAATGTTTGAGTAGTAGAGGGAGTCTATCTAATTAAGGGTTCTAGTCAGTTTGGGCTCAAGTTCAGTTATTATGTAATAGTTAACACTCTCGGGGTCCCAGGATTGTCCCTGATGCTGCCATAGTAATACCTAAGATGACCTCCGCAGCTGTTTTTATTCAAAATTATATTAATATCTCCCCCCCCCCCATCACTTGTAGCAAGTTTCTCCTACATTCTCTAGACTGGTTCTTAACACCTCTAGCAGCTTACTGTGTTTAATGCTAAATTACATTAACTAAGAGTAAATTAAGTACATTGTTGTACTTCTATAAATCTCAAAAAATTGTAAATGTAGGATATTTTTTTTTTTTTCTCATGATAGCACTGTGATCATTTTTGATGTTTATATATAAGCTTTTGTGTATTCTATGCGACAGTCATCTGCAGGCCCAAAAGTGGTCTGTATCTCACTATTCCCCTCAGTTTGTATACAGTAAAGTCGAGGGTCCAAAAGTGGCCTGAACATTTATGGAGGGGCAAAAATAGAGGGTGGTGGTGAGGTTACTCCCCTGTTTGCCTATTATATTGTGTGATACGCATGTTAACTGTTTTATATGCATATGTTTTATTGAGTAACCTGTATGCTGTACACTTTATTACCCTCAATAAAAATATAAAATTAAAAAAAAAAAACACCCATGCTAAATAGTTTCTAAATTTTGTCCTGAGTTTAGAAATACCCAATGTTTACATGTTCTTTGCTTTTTTTGTAAACTATAGGGCCATAAATACAAGTAGCACTTTGCTATTTCCAAACCATTTCTTTTCAAAATTAGCGATAGTTACATTAGAGCACTGATATCTTTCAGGAATCTCTGAATATCCATTGACATGTACATATTTTTTTTTAGTAGACAACCCAAAGTATTGATCTAGGCCCATTTTGGTATATTTCATGCCACCATTCCACCGCCAAATGCAATCAAATACAAAAAATCGTTCACTTTTCACAAATTTTTTCACAAACTTTTGGTTTCTAACTTAAATTATTTACAAACAGCTTGTGCAATTATGGCATAAATGGTTGTAAATTCTTCTCTGGGATCCCCTTTGTTCAGAAATAGCAGACATATATGATTTTGGAGTTGCTTTTTGGTAATTAGAAGGCCGCTAAATGCCACTGCGCACCACATGTGTATTATGCCCAGCAGTGAAGGGGTTAATTAGGGAGCATGTAGGGAGCTTTTTGGGGTAGTTTTAGCTTTAGTGTAGTGTAGTAGACAACCCCAAGTATTGATCTAGGCCAATTTTGGTATATTTCATGCCACCATTTCACCGCCAAATGCGATCAAATTAAAAAAAAACGTTAATTTTTTTCTCAATTTTAGGTTTCTCACTGAAATTATTTACAAACAGCTTCTGCAATTATGGCACAAATGGTTGTAAATGCTTCTCTGGGGTCCCCTTTGTTCAGAAATAGCAGACATATATGGCTTTGGCATTGCTTTTTGGTAATTAGAAGGCCTCTAAATGCCGCTGCGCATCACACGTGTATTATGGCTAGCAGTGAAGGGGTTAATTATGTAGCTTGTAGGGAGCTTGCAGGGTTAATTTTAGCTTTAGTGTAGAGCTCAGCCTCCCACCTGAAACATCAGACCCCCTGATCCCTCCCAAACAGCTCTCTTCCCTCCCCCACCCCACAATTGTCCCCCCCAAAAACTCTGCCAGTACTAAAATAAAAGGTATTTGGCCCTTTTAAAAAAAAAAAAAAAAAAAAAAAAGCATATTTACATATGCTGATGTGTAGGATCCCCCCTTAGACCCCAACCTCACTGATCCCCCACCAAACTGCTCTCTAACCCTTCCCCTCTGCAATAATGGGCGCCATCTTGGGTACTGGCAGCTGTCTGCCTTCACCCAGTTTTGTAACAAAATGTGCCTTTTTTTAAAAAAAATTCCCTTTTCTGTAGTGTAGCTTTCCCCCCCCCACCGAGACCAACCCCCAACCCCTTCCAGGACCCTTAGATTGCATTTTACTGAATTTGTGTTTTTAACTTTTAACTTTTTTTTTCTGTAGTTTAGCGGTTCCCACCCGCTCCCGCCCCGTGCACGCGCCCGCCCACCACCCCCCGTGCACGCGCGCTCCCCGTGCGCGCCCCATAGCTCCCGCCCCTGATCCCGCCCCCCTCCACTCCACATAGAGCACCGATGGCCGCCCACCCGCCTCCCACGTAAGCTCCCACCCACCAACGATACCGGCCATCGATGTCCGGTGCAGAGAGGGCCACAGAGTGGCTCTCTCTGCATCGGATGGCCAAGGGGGGTTATTGCAGGATGCCTCCATATCGAGGCATCACTGCAATAACCGGAAAGCAGCTGGAAGTGAGCAGGATCGCTTCCAGCTGCTTTCCAGACCAAGGACGTACGCCACAAGTCCTCGGTCATTAACTGCATTTTTTTTGAGGACGTGTGGCGTATGTCCTTGGTCGTTAAGGGGTTAAAGTGCTGTATTGTCAGTGGTAGGGACAGTCATTACTTTCTTTTAAAGTCAATTATGTTAATGAGCTATTTAATCTTTTTTGACTATGGAGAAGTTATCCAGTTTTGTTTTCATTCTCTAAGTATTCAGTATTTTTTATTTCAGTATATTGTATATGTTTTTCCCTATTTTATTATATAATAATAAATTAAAAACTTACATCTGAGGTTTGCCATGTCTCTTGTTCAGAGAGGGATTTCCTGGTATTTTGGGTCTGGACTGTTTTGTTTGGTCAGGATAAGTCTGATATACTACAGAAAAGATCTTCTCTGTGAAAGACATACTGTATGCTGGGCAAACGAGGTTGCTCCTGGAGTGGTAACTAGCCATAAAACAAGCTATTACGCTATTGTTCATTTCCTAGGTTGAGCGCTTCTCTCTTTTTATGTATGCAAATACAGATATATGCAGCATAGACTTCTCCACTCAAATGTCTTATTGCCACAATGCAGACTTTCAATGTGTTTAACTGGTCTTTAATATACTTTATGTGTTTGAGGAAGGATGCAATACATTTAGCTCCTATTATCAATATTCAATATGCAAAAGACAAAAAACTGGGAGGTCCTAAATGCTTATATCTAAGGTACTGATATTCAAAGATTCTCTAGCTTGAAGAGAAATTGTAGTTTAGACTTCACAAAGGCTGAACTCACAACATTTTCAAAAGAAAAAGGGCAGAACTCTCCAGCACTGCAAGATCTCTCACGTTTATGTATGTGAAGGAAAGACAAACCAAGTGCATTATAGCACTGCATATATTAGCATTTTGTGACACACTTTGTACAGTACATCTTATATTACTGTACAGTTCAGACTGGGTCCCTTCACTATTACTGCATTTTAGCTTTGCACTTTCTTCTTTTCATTTTAATATATTAAAATTTTGATCAGCAGTGGTCTTATACATTCTGATTATGCTTTGAAAGTTTCTGTGTTACTTTAATAACTTAGGATCATACTTTGTATATTTGTGTGTATCATTTACAAATTACATTGCACTTTGAATTTTCTGCATTGCAAACTAACAGTTTCAAAAAGTGGGATGGACAGGCAGTTCCCTGGGCTGAACAGGAGAGTTCCCAAGTCTTGTGAAATTTTGTAAGCATTTTAAAAACACTGGTCTCACTGATTTGTTTTGCCAGCTGTATGCAGGTTAAGTTTGCTCAAAATTCACACTACACTTATTTTAACTAGCAAAAAAGTAATATATTCTGAAATATAGACAAGCGCAAGCTAAATTGAAGTGAAAACATTTCAGTTTAATTTGAAATTGATGCTAACAGTGCCTTTATATCAGCTCCAATGGGTTCTCAAATTACATTCTCTCTCCCATGTGAATTTTTGTAGCCCAAAGAGCTTCATTGCTGTCTATGGAAGCCATCTATGATTTTCTTCTGGGATTTCTAGGTTCCTCCCCTTTTCTTAGAAAATTCATTGAGTTCTGCCCCTGTGAAGTCAGCACTATAATCAAATTTGTAAAATCATTAAATACACTGCTATACACAAAATGAAATATAAAATAGAAAGTGCAAAGTTGAAATGTAAAAAAATTTAATCTGAAGTGTAAAGTAATATAAAATAGAAAGCACAAAGTGTAAATGCAGAAGAACTGTCATGTCTTTCACTGCTATATTGCACTGGGCTTGTCTCTCCTTCACTTAAAAAAAACAGTGAACACCCCTTGGAGAAGTAAAGCAAAATCTGTCTTTTGAAAATTTCACAAGGAATCTCGCAGTGATGGAGGATCATTTTAGAATATCACACCAAAGAGGAGAGGTTTAGTAAGTGCAATAACACATATTCTGGCAGATATTTATATTTGTACAAGCTATTCAATGGCATAAATCTAGCTAAATTATATATGTATTATATTATGTATCTTTCAATATGTCTTGTCTATCTTTCAGCCAAAAAAATCAAGCTATCGTTTTTGTGCATGCTAAAAATATAAATATATAAACCTAAGGGAAAAGAACTAAAAGAACATTTAAATGGGAAAACATATCCTCCATAAGAAAGAATACTATTTATAATGTGCATTAAAAAAAAATGGAATAATTCTTAAAGGGACAGTAAACTCTTTTAGATGGTAAATTAAAATGATATATCATATATATAAAAAATTTGCAATATTTATTTTTTCCATTTCTTGTAATTCCATTCAGAAACAGTGAGCTTTTCAGTTCCTGTTAGAAATGGAAACAGACAGAGTGGCTCTCTCTGCATCGGATGGCCAAGGGGGGTTATTGCAGGATGCCTCCATATCGAGGCATCACTGCAATAACCGGAAAGCAGCTGGAAGTGAGCAGGATCGCTTCCAGCTGCTTTCCAGACCAAGGACGTACGCCACAAGTCCTCGGTCATTAACTGCATTTTTTTGAGGACGTGTGGCGTACGTCCTTGGTCGTTAAGGGGTTCAAGTGCTGTATTGTCAGTGGTAGGGACAGTCATTACTTTCTTTTAAAGTCAATTATGTTAATGAGCTATTTAATCTTTTTTGACTATGGAGAAGTTATCCAGTTTTGTTTTCATTCTCTAAGTATTCAGTATTTTTTATTTCAGTATATTGTATATGTTTTTCCCTATTTTATTATATAATAATAAATTAAAAAACTTACATCTGAGGTTTGCCATGTCTCTTGTTCAGAGAGGGATTTCCTGGTATTTTGGGTCTGGACTGTTTTGTTTGGTCAGGATAAGTCTGATATACTACAGAAAAGATCTTCTCTGTGAAAGACATACTGTATGCTGGGCAAACGAGGTTGCTCCTGGAGTGGTAACTAGCCATAAAACAAGCTATTACGCTATTGTTCATTTCCTAGGTTGAGCGCTTCTCTCTTTTTATGTATGCAAATACAGATATATGCAGCATAGACTTCTCCACTCAAATGTCTTATTGCCACAATGCAGACTTTCAATGTGTTTAACTGGTCTTTAATATACTTTATGTGTTTGAGGAAGGATGCAATACATTTAGCTCCTATTATCAATATTCAATATGCAAAAGACAAAAAACTGGGAGGTCCTAAATGCTTATATCTAAGGTACTGATAATCAAAGATTCTCTAGCTTGAAGAGAAATTGTAGTTTAGACTTCACAAAGGCTGAACTCACAACATTTTCAAAAGAAAAAGGGCAGAACTCTCCAGCACTGCAAGATCTCTCACGTTTATGTATGTGAAGGAAAGACAAACCAAGTGCATTATAGCACTGCATATATTAGCATTTTGTGACACACTTTGTACAGTACATCTTATATTACTGTACAGTTCAGACTGGGTCCCTTCACTATTACTGCATTTTAGCTTTGCACTTTCTTCTTTTCATTTTAATATATTAAAATTTTGATCAGCAGTGGTCTTATACATTCTGATTATGCTTTGAAAGTTTCTGTGTTACTTTAATAACTTAGGATCATACTTTGTATATTTGTGTGTATCATTTACAAATTACATTGCACTTTGAATTTTCTGCATTGCAAACTAACAGTTTCAAAAAGTGGGATGGACAGGGCAGTTCCCTGGGCTGAACAGGAGAGTTCCCAAGTCTTGTGAAATTTTGTAAGCATTTTAAAAACACTGGTCTCACTGATTTGTTTTGCCAGCTGTATGCAGGTTAAGTTTGCTCAAAATTCACACTACACTTATTTTAACTAGCAAAAAAGTAATATATTCTGAAATATAGACAAGCGCAAGCTAAATTGAAGTGAAAACATTTCAGTTTAATTTGAAATTGATGCTAACAGTGCCTTTATATCAGCTCCAATGGGTTCTCAAATTACATTCTCTCTCCCATGTGAATTTTTGTAGCCCAAAGAGCTTCATTGCTGTCTATGGAAGCCATCTATGATTTTCTTCTGGGATTTCTAGGTTCCTCCCCTTTTCTTAGAAAATTCATTGAGTTCTGCCCCTGTGAAGTCAGCACTATAATCAGAATTTGTAAAATCATTAAATACACTGCTATACACAAAATGAAATATAAAATAGAAAGTGCAAAGTTGAAATGTAAAAAAATTTAATCTGAAGTGTAAAGTAATATAAAATAGAAAGCACAAAGTGTAAATGCAGAAGAACTGTCATGTCTTTCACTGCTATATTGCACTGGGCTTGTCTCTCCTTCACTTAAAAAAATACAGTGAACACCCCTTGGAGAAGTAAAGCAAAATCTGTCTTTTGAAAATTTCACAAGGAATCTCGCAGTGATGGAGGATCATTTTAGAATATCACACCAAAGAGGATAGGTTTAGTAAGTGCAATAACACATATTCTGGCAGATATTTATATTTGTACAAGCTATTCAATGGCATAAATCTAGCTAAATTATATATGTATTATATTATGTATCTTTCAATATGTCTTGTCTATCTTTCAGCCAAAAAAATCAAGCTATCGTTTTTGTGCATGCTAAAAATATAAATATATAAACCTAAGGGAAAAGAACTAAAAGAACATTTAAATGGGAAAACACATCCTCCATAAGAAAGAATACTATTTATAATGTGCATTAAAAAAAAAAATGGAATAATTCTTAAAGGGACAGTAAACTCTTTTAGATGGTAAATTAAAATGATATATCATATATATAAAAAATTTGCAATATTTATTTTTTCCATTTCTTGTAATTCCATTCAGAAACAGTGAGCTTTTCAGTTCCTGTTAGAAATGGAAATGCAGAACACAGCCATTGGCTGCACACTCTACTGATTATTTATAACTGATCTAACTGGCCACAGCAGAGAAGGTAACCTAAGTTACAACATGGCAGTTCCCATTGCTTTATAGACACTAAAACTTATTTTGTCAATATTTAAGCAGCTAAAAAAACTTTAAAAATACATCTACGTGTTATTCTCAGACTAATCTTTTCTTTGAATGCATCATTATATCTAGCATTAGTTTAATGTTTAATGTCCCTTTAAATGAGTGAAAATATGAATTGTGCGAAAAAGTCAAACCTGTTTACTTTTAATAGCTAACAGTAAGTGAATGCATGTGTAAAAAACTTTATTAACTGATTGCTGGATGGTTGATCAGCAGAGCTCTCATTGCTTTAGTGATGAGCAGTTACACACCTGCCCTCTTTTAGATGCAACAAGCAAAATGTCTTTAATGCCCCTTTAAAGTTAAACTTTTATATTGATTTTGAATGTACCAGAAAGTACATATTTGTGCACAAGATTGCTCACTTGCTGATAAGGACACATGACACAGCTCTGCTGTTATTCAACAGCACCCTCCCTAAGCATAACAACTTACTTAATAACACCTGTTACACAAACCCCCAAAAAGTTATATATGCAAAAGGTAAAATTATAGCATAACTGATATGTAATTACTCTTAAAGACAAAGGGCTAGATTACAAGTGGCATGATCTATTTCATTTTTGCAATCACAAAATATCTGCTAGAGTTTGCGCTAGTCAGGATGCGTTTCAAAAACAGGTATTTTGCACTAGCGGCAACAAAAATCTCGCTTAAAGTGGAAAATCAAAAAATCACGATCGCATTTTTGCATTCCCCATAGAAGTCAGTGGAGAAAAAATAGTGGGGAAAAAAAACACACCACTCTCTCGCAAAAACACTATAGCATTTTCCCAATTGTGCTAACCCAACATGAAAATATTAATATTTCATATTCCATTGTTCTTAACATAACGGAATATGGTTATTTATAAATGTATTTATTAAATATTGCTACATATACTGTATCTGATGGTTTTTTTTACACACACATATATATATATATATAATATATATATATATATAATATAAATATATATATAATTATATAAAGATATAGATATATACAGATATATTTTGGAATATCTATTTATAAATATATAGAACATATATTGCTAGAACATTGGAATGTGAAATATTTACAGTAATTACATAGTTAAACATATCTATATACATACAAATACATCTTTAGCAATGTGTCTGAATGTATCCCTATGTTAAAGTACTTTGGCAGCTTTTTTTTCTGACACCCGAGATCTCATATGTTTGTACCCTTATAACTTTTCTGTGCAATTTCTTTTTATTTTTTACAATTTATAATTGTTGTTATGAGTGTAAAAATACTTTGTAATGTACTTTTGGTGTGTTTTGTGACACTTTTTTATTTCAGAAAACAATTAGCCACAGCTCTGAGAATGCGGTAAGGATTGAAGCGTAAATCGCGATTGCACTAGCGTAATTGCTATTGCGCTGAACTTGTAATATCAGTGCAATTAAACCTTCTTGCTATCACAAAATCTTCAGTTTCAGGCGGACCAGAAATAATGGGGCTCCGAAGCAGAATTTGCTGCTTAATAATTGGAGCCCTAGAGGTTACCATTTTTTTTCTCCACAAAACACATCTAAAACATATTAAAATAAAGTATTACAATCATATATACATATTTTAAGGGTTAAAAGGGATATCGTATATGGCAAGGTGTTTGAATGGAAAGAGCTCAAAAAGTGTATGTGTGTATATATATATAAGCAAAGATGGGTGTATGTGCACTCTCACCAACGTTCAACAACTCTCAGGGTACTATACGGTGAATTGTAGAGATGCAAGAAAGAAGCACTCACTGAATTTTCTTCAAAAGTGGCAAATGATTTTAATGCAGTTTGTGACGTTTCGGGACAGCAACAGTCCCTTCCTCTGACAAGTTAACACTAAGCAAAATCAGCCTTTAAATAGGCTCCCAAATACCGGGAGCAGATTAGATGACGTATCAGAGTCTGATACAAAATGAAGATTGATTGGCTAAAAGTTTACGATTAAGTTTGATCATATTTTATTACGCTAGTATACTCAGGATCCGTTATGATTTTGATGTTGTGGAGGGGACATGACTACCAACAATAGGATCCATTTGGGGCTTGTTTTTAATTATTTTTTTGATCGATAATTTCACAACATGTATATGCACAAATGTATCACAAATTTTCATTGGTCACTATAGGGGTGTGTCTATTATTCAGCCTGGATTGGCTGATCCTGAGGGGAGTGTATTTGGGAGCCTATTTAAAGGCTGATTTTGCTTAGTGTTAACTTGTCAGAGGAAGGGACTGTTGCTGTCCCAAAACGTCACAAACTGCATTAAAATCATTTGCCACTTTTGAAGAAAATTCAGTGAGTGCTTCTTTCTTGCATCTCTTTCTCTCTCTCTCTCTCTCTCTCTCTCTCTCTCTCTCTCTCTCTCTCTCTATATATATATATATATATATATATATATATATATATATATATGCATGCATGTATATTTATGTGTAAATATGTACTGTATTTGCACACATACATACATATATGCACATATATACATATAGCGCAGTCATGATATCATTAGCACGCCTGAGTCTTGTAATACTAGCGCTATCCTGAGAGTATTCATTTTTATATCTTGAGCACAGTGAGCGCTCATGAGTGATACAAAGCTATCACACCACTTGTAATAAAGCTATAAGATAGTAATTTAATTGTTTCCAATGCTGTGAATATTATTATCAATCTTTACAATTCCCGCATTTTCCTTTAATAATTTTGTTAAAACCAAATAGCTTGTTCTAACCAGAAATATATCATAGATACGATTATGATACCTAACAGTGCTATTTTGTAAATATGTCAATTAATCCTTTTCTCCAAAGGCAAAAATATCTGTTACTGAAAACAGCACACATTCTCACATACTACGCTTCAGATTTGCAACAGTAGCAACCACTAGCAAAACTTAATCAGAAGGAAGAAGTGCTAAGCTAGCAAAAGCCCTTCCTGCTCGCCTATCATTCTGTTGTCAACTTCTGTTACAACATCTGTAATTGACCATGTCTGAAAAAAAACTAAGGATAAATAGTTCATCCATCATGACCTGCCATGTGTCTCAAGCTCTTTCCCTGACCCCTGCTTAGGGAGTAATGGAAAAACATCTTGACATTCCCTATCAGATTTACAGATTAATATATGAAATGTATATGAAACACACTATTTTTACCCAAGAACTAGACTTAAATATCAAAGCTTACTAGTACTGTTTTTTCTTTTTACTAAATGTGGCCCATATTTGCTAACAAACATATCAATTAAAGGACAGTTTAAAAAAGATAGATACAGCCTTTAATACCCATTTCCCAGCTTTGCACAACTAACATTGTTATAGCAATACATTTTATAACATTTACAGGGACAGCAAACTCTAAAATGTTTATTGTTTTAAAAGATAGATAATCACTTTTTTACCCATTCCCCAGTTTTGCACAGCCAACATGGTTATATTAATATACTTTTTACCTCTGTGATTACCTTGTATCTAAAACTATATTGACAGCCCCCTGATCACGTGCCTTTTCATTTTTTATCTATAGACTTGCATTTTAGCCAATTACTGCAGTGTCCTCCACAACCCCTAAGCAAATAAAAAGCATGTGATAAGGCTGCCTGTAGTGGCTTAGAAAGAGGGAGAAACTTAGAGGTTTAAATGTTATAAAGTATATTAATATAACAATGTTGGTTAAGCAAATCTTGGGAATGGGTAGTAAAGGCGTTAGTTATCTTTTTAAACAATAACAATTTTGGTGTTGACTATCCCTTTAACCCTCTAAATCTCTGCCTGTTTCTAAGCAACTACAGACAGACTCTTATCACATGCTTTTTATTTGCTTTTCACAACAGGAGGCTGCTAGTGCACGTGAGCCATATAGATAACATTGTGCTCACTCCCTGAGTTGTGCACAACACAGCACTAATTGGCTAAAAATGCAAGTCAATAGATAATAAATAAAAAGTCATGTTATAAGGGGACTGTCAGAAGTGGTTTAGATACAAGGTAATCACAGAGGTAAAAAGTGTATTAATATAGCCATTTTGGCTGTGCAAAACTGGTGAATGGCTAATAAAGGGATTATCTATCTTTTTAAACAATACAATGTTTGGAGTTGTCCCTTTAGAGCAATAGTTATATTTATAAGAGTTCATTTCTATTTAATTTTCAAGTAAAGATCTTTATATATCATTTTTTTAAACTTTATTTAATACTTCTAGTAACTGATTTTGGAGCTTATATAAAAAAATCATATAAGAAAGCATTAATTGGTAGTTATATGAACACAAGTGTGCCTAATATAGCTTAAATGTGTTTTAAATGTGCATATGGGGGTCGATCCGATATAAAGCGTCGCCCGCAAAAGCCGGCGACGCCAATATTTGCGCGGATTTGGTATCACATATACGGCGTAACCTAGAAGTTACGCGCGTATATTTCTGCCGTCGCCCGCAGTTTTTTGGGCCATAGGCAGGTATACCAAACCCGCGCAGTTTGGTATCCAATATGCAGCGTAAGGACTTACGTGGCGAAAATGGAGAAAACTTACTCCATTTTCACCTCGCCACAAAAAGCAGCCGTAAGAAGCCTTACGCTGACTATTGGAGCCCCGTAACTCCCTAAACTAACTAGAAAATAAACCTAACACCTAACGCATGCGCAATGTCTATCTCCCTGTCAACCGCGATCTGCTAAAATAAACCTAACACCTAACGCATGCGCAATGTCTATCTACCTGTCAACCGCGATCCCCCCCCCCCGAAATCCCTAATAAAGTTATTACCCCCTAAACCGCCGCTCCCGGACCCCGCCGCCATCTACATAAACTAACCCCCTACTGTGAGCCTCTAAAACCGCCGCCATCTACCTTATCTATCCCCTAATCTGACCCCTTACACCGCCGCCACCTATATAAAAATGATTGACCCCTAATGTAAGCCCCTTACACCGCCGCCATCTCTATTAAAATGATTAACCCCTAATTTAATCTACCTACCCCGCCGCCAGCTATATTATCTATATTAACCCTAAGTATATTATAGTTAATATAGGTATTACATTATATATATTAACTATATTAACCCTAATTATATTAGGGTTAATATAGTTAATATAGTTACTATAGTATTTATATTAACTATATTAACTCTATCTAACCCTAACTAAATTTATATTAAATTAATCTAATTCATTTATAAACTAAAATGTTCCTATTTAAATCTAAATACTTACCTATAAAATAAACCCTAAGATAGCTACAATATAATTAATAATTACATTGTAGCTATGTTAGGGTTAATATTTATTTTACAGGTAAATTGTTAATTATTTTAACTAGGTATAATAGATATTAAATAGTTATTAACTATTTAATATCTACCTAGTTAAAATAATTACCCAATTACCTGTAAAATAAATCCTAACCTAAGTTACAAATACACCTACACTATCAATAAATTTAATAAACTACTAACATCTATCTAAAAATACAATTAAATTAACTAAACTAAATTACAAAAAAAAAACAAACACTAAATTACAAAAAATAAAAAAAAGATTACAAGATATTTAAGCTAATTACACCTATTCTAAGCCCCCTAATAAAATAATAAACCCCCAAAATAAAAAAAATTCCCTGCCCTATTCTAAATTCAACAAATTTCAAAGCTTTTTACCTTACCAGCCCTTAAAAGGGCCTTTTGTGGGGCATGCCCCAAAGAATTCAGCTCTTTTGCATACAAGAAATACAATACCCCCCCCCCCCATTACAACCCACCACCCACATACCCCTATTCTAAACCCACCCAAACCCCCCTTAAAAAAGCCTAACACTACCCCCCTGAAGATCTCCCTACCTTGTCTTCACCACACCGGGCCGAACTCCTGATCCGATCCGGGCGATGTCTTCCTCCAAGCGGCAAAGAAGAATTCTTCCTCCGGCGATGTCTTCCTCCAAGCGGCAAAGAAGAATTCTTCCTCCGGCGACGTCTTCCTCCAAACGGCAGCAAAGTCTTCATTCTTCCGGCGGCATCTTCAATCTTCTTTCTTCGCTCCGCCGCCGCGGAGCATCCATCCCGGCCGACTGCTGAACTTGGAATGATGTACCTTTAAATCCTATCAGCCAATCGGAATTCGGCGGACGCCATCTTGGATGACGTCATTTAAAGGTACATCATTCCAAGTTCAGCAGTCGGCCGGGATGGATGCTCCGCGGCGGCGGAGCGAAGAAAGAAGATTGAAGATGCCGCCGGAAGAATGAAGACTTTGCTGCCGCTTGGAGGAAGACGTCGCCGGAGGAAGAATTCTTCTTTGCCGCTTGGAGGAAGACATCGCCGGAGGAAGAATTCTTCTTTGCCGCTTGGAGGAAGACATCGCCCGGATCGGATCAGGAGTTCGGCCCGGTGTGGTGAAGACAAGGTAGGGAGATCTTCAGGGGGGTAGTGTTAGGCTTTTTTAAGGGGGGTTTGGGTGGGTTTAGAATAGGGGTATGTGGGTGGTGGGTTGTAATGGGGGGGGGGGTATTGTATTTCTTGTATGCAAAAGAGCTGAATTCTTTGGGGCATGCCCCACAAAAGGCCCTTTTAAGGGCTGGTAAGGTAAAAAGCTTTGAAATTTGTTGAATTTAGAATAGGGCAGGGAATTTTTTTTATTTTGGGGGTTTATTATTTTATTAGGGGGCTTAGAATAGGTGTAATTAGCTTAAATATCTTGTAATCTTTTTTTTATTTTTTTGTAATTTAGTGTTTGTTTTTTTTTGTAATTTAGTTTAGTTAATTTAATTGTATTTTTAGATAGATGTTAGTAGTTTATTAAATTTATTGATAGTGTAGGTGTATTTGTAACTTAGGTTAGGATTTATTTTACAGGTAATTGGGTAATTATTTTAACTAGGTAGATATTAAATAGTTAATAACTATTTAATATCTATTATACCTAGTTAAAATAATTAACAATTTACCTGTAAAATAAATATTAACCCTAACATAGCTACAATGTAATTATTAATTATATTGTAGCTATCTTAGGGTTTATTTTATAGGTAAGTATTTAGATTTAAATAGGAACATTTTAGTTTATAAATGAATTAGATTAATTTAATATAAATTTAGTTAGGGTTAGATAGAGTTAATATAGTTAATATAAATACTATAGTAACTATATTAACTATATTAACCCTAATATAATTAGGGTTAATATAGTTAATATATATAATGTAATACCTATATTAACTATAATATACTTAGGGTTAATATAGATAATATAGCTGGCGGCGGGGTAGGTAGATTAAATTAGGGGTTAATCATTTTAATAGAGATGGCGGCGGTGTAAGGGGCTTACATTAGGGGTTAATAATTTTAATATAGATGGCGGCGGTGTTAGGGGCTCACTTTAGGGGGTTATAGATAAAATATAGCTGGCGGCGGGGTACGGGAGCGGCGGTTTAGGGGTTAATAACTTTATTAGGTTGCGGCGGGGTACGGGAGCGGCGGTTTAGGGGTTAATAGCTTTTTTATTGTTAGGCTAGTGAGGGGGGATAGCGGATAGAGGGTTAGACAGTGCGGGCTATGTTAGGGAGGCGTGTTAGACAGTGCGGGCTATGTTAGGGAGGCGTGTTAGACAGTGCGGGTGTTTTAGACTTTAGTCAGGTTTTATAGGCGCCGGCAGTTTCTAACGTGGCGCAAGTCACTGGCGACGCCAGAAATTTGTACTTACGCAGATTTCTGGACATCGCTGGTTTGTCAGACTTACGGCACGTTAGCATCTGACGGCGACCTATATGGGATGGCTCGAGTTGCGAGCTGAAACTGCGGGCGACGCCGGTTCCCTCGCTTGCGCCGCAAACTGCGATCGATATCGGATCGCGCCCATGGTATATAAAATGCCCAAAATATAAATAAACCAATATGTAATGAATAATACAATCGTATACATAAGAAAAACATCTTAAGTAAATCATAAAATAGAATATATGCGCATATATAAAAAGTCAAAATAAAAATGGAAAAAAATACATTTATCCAATGTGGTGATACCAAAGAGCAGTATGTCCTCAACTAGCATTAATGTCATAATAAATAAAAGTAGGGTGACAGCTGGTTTCTGTGTCCTAGAATCAATTATAAAATGCGAAGCCAGAGAAAAATAGGTGGTTGTGTGATCCCCAAAACTAAAGTGGAATAAAGAGTTCCTCGATAAAAAATGCAAAAAATATAGAAATTTTAAAAATACAAAAAGTAAAAAATAACAAAAATAAAAATAATTGTAATCCACAGTGTTTTCAAATGATCCCCACGTGAATTAGAACCCGATAAAACAGCTCTTCCTGGTCTCCTTTTTTAATTCTGTCATTCATTAAGGCTTTGAATTAACCATTGAGTCAGTTGAATTGTTTCAAGATTACTGTTTCAGACTTTGAAAACTTTTCCACTTAGTTCTTTCTCTTTTAAATCAAATGTTTAATTTTCACATTAATTTTTTACACCAAGACTTTGTTCTTTTCACATTTTTGCATTTTGTTTGTAACAGAATAGACCAGATACATTTCCAGAGGGTTGATAAAGAACCAAAAAAAATGAAAGGTTGAAAAATCCAAACAAATTCTTTTTGTTTGGATTTTTCAACCTTTCATTTTTTTTACTGAATTTTCTCCCTCTTCTCCAATGTGTTTCACTCCTCCTCTCAGAAGGCTGTCTCTAGCGCAAGAGCACCATATTAGGCGTTTTGTGTTCATGTAACTACCACTTCCAATCTGTGATTTAGGGCTAGGCTACAAGTGGTGCTCTAATTAAGAGGCTGGATATTGCTAACACAAGATTGTGGAAGCAATTAGTGTTCTGACAATTAACTAGCAATCAGATCTCTGGTTAATTTTCTAAATGTGCCCCTATTACCCCAAATGTAAGTGCGGTTTGGCATTATTAAAAAAAAAAAAAGCACTAAAAAGTGCCTTTAAATTGTGATTTATAGGGAACTGTGTGTTCACTGTAAATATATATTTATATGCTTCTACGCATATATATTTAAATGTTAATATAATGTGTATAAACACATATAAACACATACATGTATATGTATATTCATCTATATTTAGAATCTGCTGCCCATCGCTGCACAACTTACATCCTTCCCTGCTCTAGGTTCTTATGCCATGTCTCACGGCATGAGAACGAGGCTCCCACTGGAGCCTATGGAAGCATGCTCTATTGAGTGCAAACCTTCCACGCAATGTGAACTCGAGTTCACGTTCGCATTGCGGGTCACTTCAAATACCAGCAAACAATTGTGTGAGCTGGTAAATACGAGCGGCGCACAAATATCACGCTTTCAAAAGAGCAATTTTGCTCTCCACTCGTAATCTGGATCTTAGTTAGATGATTGCATTTCTGAGAGCTTGTGTATATCATTTGGTGCTGTATTACTATTATCTGTATTAAGAAAGCATCAATTCCCTTTTATTTTCAAGCTATAAGAGGCAAGATTTAAAAGACAACCATAACGGTTGTGTTATAGGACAGCCCAAATCATATAGAATCAAGTCTTCTTAAATCCATGCTGTACTATGTCCTCTCTGACAATATCAATAAAGACCAGCGTATTAAATCTATATAATGCAAACAGATGACAAATAATCTATATCAGTATAATAATTACACTTGGCTTGTTAAAACAGCCCAGACTCCATCTTCTATACTCTCCTGCCACATTGCAAATCTAGTTCTTTGTGTGTTGGAGAAAAGAAAAAAAAAAGGTTTACTGCTTAAAAAGTTTCAAATCAAGTATATAAGAGGACGCTATCACTAGCTCACACCAAGAGTTACATATTTATTTATGAAGGAGAAACAGATCAAACTAAAATGTTTAGTCTAAGAGTATATCATTTATTCACAATAGGTAAATCTTATATAGTGGTTGTTAAAAGCGCTCATCAATGTAAAACTTTTCAATCAGCATAAAACATAGATAATGTATAAAGTCAAAATGGACATAATATTTCACAAAAAATTAAATTCTTTTGATCATAAAAAGAGGGGACGCCTCCCCAATAATAGTAATTTATCAAGTAATCACCAAAAACAATGTAGTCCCAAGTAGAAATATACCCCAACGTATGGCAATAGGTATAGTATATACTTCCTGTTGGTAGCGGTAATTCCACACAAATTTCCAGTGTTCTTAAGCAGGGTTCTATGAACCGTGAACATTACCTCTAGCTGCACCTTACTGGCTTCTTGCTCAGACCTCTAGTAGTGGGCAAGGAGCCAGTAAGGTGCGGACCAGTTAAGGAACAGCAGTTTTAAGACCGCTGCTTCATAACTGTTGTTTCCGGCGAGCCTGAAGGGGCATCAGGGGCCATTTGGCCCTTGATAAATCGGCCCCTTGGTGTGAGCTAGTGATAGCACCCTCTTCTATACTTGATTTCATTTTTTACCTTTTCAAGCGGACGAGCGAGGAGTTCAGCTTAAAGAGTGGCCATTACACCCCTGGCGCAACCCCTTTCTTTTTCTTTTCTAAAAAGTTTATATTGCCAGAGCTATCAATGTACATGAGTTTCATTAATATTATTTGCTCACGTTTTTCACAATACATACATTTGAATTATGTTTGAACATTGTCTAAGTTTTCTCCTTGACAATGTTCCAAATTATCCATTTTACCAGCTGGAGTTTATTATTTTGTTTACAGCTGCCTTTACCGGTTGAAACCTCAACCTACACTGAAAATCTAAATACTGTAGTATTCTCTATAGAAAATATATGCAAATAAGAGGGAGCAGCAGGATTTAACCTGCTGGGGTGAGTGAAAGAGAGAAATATACCAACTTATGACAGAATGATTTTTAATACAATACCCCTTTATAGTTCACAAAATAGAGCACACAGTCACATATAATACAATTACATTATCTCATATCTTGGAATTGACTTAATGGACCCATTTATTTTTTAAGTACAATTTGAAAACATGATACACAAAAACAAAGGATCTGTTCATAAGCTTATTATAAGAGACATATTTTACCTATATATCACTTTTTATCCATTAACTAACCTTATCCCTTTTTTTTATCTTTTATCTCTTATGACTCCATTTATCAAGCAGCGGCTGCAGCTTCGGATTGCTTGAAACAAAAGTTAAGAAGCAGCGGTCGTAGGACTCTCCACCACCTAAAAGGTGGCAGATTGAAATAATAACGATCCAACACAATAAGACTAATTGAAAGCCCTGCTAATGGCCCATTGCCCACCAGCTGGCAGGGAGCAGCATTGCACAAGCATTACAAGTTAAAGGGACAGTCTACACCAGAATTTTTATTGTTTTAAAAGAGAGATAATCCCTTTATTACCCATTTCCCAGTTTTGCATAACCAACACAGTTATAATAATATACTTTTAACCTCTGTGATTATCTTGTATCTAAGCCTCTGCAAACTTCCCCTTTTTTCAGTTCTTTTGACAGACTTGCAGTCTAGCCAATCAGTGCCTGCTCCCAGATAACTTCACGTGCATGAGCCTAGTGTTATCTATATGAAATACGTGAACTAACACCCTCTAGTGGTGAAAAACTGTTAAAATGCAATCTGAAAGAGGTGGGCTTCAAGGTATAAGAAATTAGCATATAAACCTCCTAGGTTAAGCTTTCAACTAAGAATACCAAGAGAACAAAGCAAAATTGGGGATAAAAATAAATTGGAAAATTGTTTAAAATTACATGCTCTATCTGAATCATGAAAGTTTATTTTGGCCTAGACTGTCCCTTTAAATGCTTGTAAAACAATAAATAAAAACAGACAGCATATGTTGTCCATTCACAGTGATGTCCAGTGTACATGATTCATGGTAGTTAATCATGTCAGCTTGACCCTTAGTAATTGGAGCCCTAAATCTCCTAATTCCTTATTCATTTTGCTTTTAAAAAGTTTTATAATTATTAGAAGTGAGGTTGAAAATTATGACACCTTAAAATAGTTGCTTCTTTAACCCTTTAAGGACACAGCTTTCAGTTTGCTCAATTGTTTTATGACGGAAAAAATCTATCATATGTCCTTAAGAGGTTAATGTCTCTTTTTACTTTAGTGTTAAAAACATGAAATCTATAAAGGGAAACATTAGTCGAAATGTATTGAACCCCTAAATACATTTTTTGTAAGTCAATGATAAAATCATTCCTGTTACCTAAAATTCTATTGGCGAGATTATGAGTTCTGCGTTAGCCTTAAAAAGCAGCGTTAAAGGGACACTGTACCCAAATTTTTTCTTTTCTAATTCAGAAAGAGCATGCAATTTTAAGCAACTTTCTAATTTACTCCTATTATCATTTTTTCTTCGTTCTCTTGCTATCATTATCTGAAAAAGAAGGCATCTAAGCTTTTTTTTGGTTTCAGTACTCTGGACAGCACTTTTTTATTGGTGGATGGATTTATCCACCAATCAGCAAGGACAACCCAGGTTGTTCACCAAAAATGGGCTGGCATCTAAACTTACATTCTTGCATCTCAAATAAAGATACAAGGAGAATGAAGAAAATTTGATAATAGGAGTAAATTAGAAAGTTGCTTAAAATTTCATGCTCAATCTGAATCACAAAAGAAAAATTTTGGTTACAGTGTCCCTTTAAGTGGTCCTAACACTGCTTTTTATCTAACTCTAGTATTATGAGTCAGGCAGGAAAGGGTCTACCGCTCACTTTCTTTCCGCGACTCGAGGCTACCGCAAATCCCCTTACGTCAATTGCGTATCCTATTTTTTCTATGGTATTTGCCTAATGCTGGTATTACGAGTCTTGGAAGAAGTGAGCGGTAGACCCTCTACCGACAAGACTCCAACTGCAAAAAAAAGTCAGTAGTTAAGAGCTTTATGGGCTAACGCCGGAACATAAAGCTCTTAACTACAGTGCTACAAAGTACACTAACACCCATAAGCTACCTAGGAACCCCTAAACCAAGGAACCCCACATCGCAAACCCTATAATATAAATTTTTAACCCCTAATTTTCCGACCTGACATCGCCGCCACCTACATTATCCCTATGAACCCATAATCTGCTGCCCCTAACATTGCCACCACCTATATTATATTTATTAACCCCTAATCTGCCCCCCCAACCTCGCCGCCACCTACCTACACTTATTAACCCCTAATCTGCCGACCGGACAGCGCCGTCACTATAATAAATGTATTAACCCCTAAACCGCCACACTCCCGCCTCACAAACACTATAATAAATTGTATTAACCCCTAATCTGCCCTCCCTAACATCGCCGCCACCTACCTTCAATTATTAACCCCTAATCTCCTCACCCCAATGTCGCCGCTACTAAAATAAAGTTATGAAACCCTAAACCTAAGTCTAACCCTAACCCTAACCCCCCCTAAGTTAAATCTATTTTTAATAAATCTAAATAAAATTTATACAATTAAATAAATTAATTCTATTTAAAACTAAATACTTACTTACTAAATACTTACTTATAAAATAAACCCTAATATAGCTACAATATAATAAGTCTAACCCTAACCCTAACACAATAGTTATTAAATAGTTAATAACTATTTAATAGCTACCTAGTTAAAATAATTTCAAAATTACCTTTAAAATAAATCCTAACCTAAGTTATACCTAACACTACACTATTAATAAATTAATTAATTAAATAAATTAACTACAATTATCTAAACTAAAATACAATTAAATAAACTAAACTATAATACAAAAAAAACAAATACTAAATTTCAGAAAATAAAAAAAATTACAAGAATTTTAATCTAATTACACCTAATCTAAGCCCCCTAATAATATAAAAAAAGCTCCCCAAAATAATAAAATGCCCTACCCTATCCTAAATTACAAAGTAATCAGCTCTTTTACCAGCCCTTAAAATGGCTTTTTGCGGGGCATTGCCCCAAAGTAATCAGCTCTTTTACATGTAAATTAAAATACAATACCCCCCCAACATTACAACCCACCACCCACATACCTCTACTCTAAAACCCACCCAAACCCCCCTTAAAAAAATCTAACACTAACCCCCTGAAGATCTCCCTACCTTGAGTCGTCTTCACTCAGCCAAGCCAAATTCTTCATCCAAGCGGGGCAGCGAGGTCCTCCATCCGGTTGAAGTCTTCATCCAAGCAGGGCAGAAGAGGTCTTCCATCCGATTGAAGTGTTCATCCAAGCAGCATCTTCTATCTTCATCCATCTGGATCGGAGCGGCAGCATCCTGAAGACCTCCGACGCAGAACATCCATCCTGGCCGACGACTAAACAACGAATGATGGTTCCTTTAAATAACGTCATCCAAGATGGCATCCCTCGAATTCCGATTGGCTGATAGGATTTAAGGTAAGAAAAATCTGATTGGCTGATTCAATCAGCCAATCAGATTGAATTTCAATCAGATTGGCTGATCCAATCAGCCAATCGGATTGACCTCACATTCTATTGGCTGTTCCGATCAGCCAATAGAATGCAAGGTCAATCCGATTGGCTGATTGAATGGATGAAGAATTCGGCTGAGTGAAGACGACTCATGGTAGGGAGATAGGGAGATCTTCAGGGGGTTAGTGTTAGTTTTTTTTAAGGGGGGTTTGGGTGGGTTTTAGAGTTGGGGTATGTGGGTGGTGGGTTGTAATGTTGGAGGGGTATTGTATTTTAATTTACAGGTAAAAAGAGCTGATTACTTTGGGCCAATGCCCCGCCAAAAGCCCTTTTAAGCGCTGGTAAAAGAGCTAATTACTTTATAATTTTGGATAGGGTAGGGCATTTTATTATTTTGGGGGGATTTTTTATTTTATTAGGGGGCTTTGATTAGGTGTAATTAGTTTAAACTTCTTGTATTTTATTTTTATTTTCTGTAATGTAGTGTTTTTTTTGTATTATAGTTTAGTTTATTTAACTGTATTTTAGTTTAGATAATTGTAGTTAATTGATTTAATTAATTTAATGATAGTGTAGTGTTAGGTGCAATTGTAACTTAGGTTAGGATTTATTTTACAGGTAATTTTGTAATTATTTTAACTAGGTAGCTATTAAATAGTTATTAACTATTTAATAGCTATTGTACCTAGTTAAAATAAATACAAAATTGCCTGTAAAATAAATATAAATCCTAAAATAGCTTCAATGTAACTATTAGTTATATTGTAGCTATATTTGGGTTTATTTTATAGGTAAGTATTTATTTTTAAATAGGAATAATTTTTTTCATTATAGTAAATTTATTTTGTTTAATTTAAATTATATTTAACTTAGGGGGATGTTAGGGTTAGGGTTAGACTTAGGTTTAGGGGTTCATAACTTTATTATAGTAGCGGCGATGTTGAGGTTGGGAGATTAGGGGTTAATAATTGTAGGTAGGTGGTGGTGATGTTAGGGCGGGTTAATAAAATTTATTATAGTGTTTGCTAGGCGGGAGTGCGGCAGTTTAGGGCTTAATACATTTATTATAGTGGCGGCGATGTCCGGTCAGCAGATTAGGGGTTAATAAGTGTTGGTAGGTGGCTGCGACATTGGGGGGACAGATTAGGGGTCAATAAATATAATGTAGGTGTCGGCGATGTTAGGGACAGCAGATTGGGGGTTCATAGCTATAATGTAGGTAGCGGCGGTGTCCGGAGCGGAAGATTAGGGGTTAATAGTATAATGCAGGTGTCAGCAATAGTGGGGGCGGCAGATTAGGGGTTAATAAGTGTAAGTTTAGGGGTGTTTAGACTCGGGGTTCATGTTAGGGTGTTAGGTGTAGACTTAGAAAGTGTTTCCCCATAGGGAACAATGGGGCTGCGTTAGGAGCTGAACCCTGCTTTTTTGCAGGTGTTAGGTTTTTTACAGCCAGCTCAGCCCCATTGTTTCCTATGGGGAAATCGTGTATGAGCACGTTTTTCCATCTTACCACTACCGTAGGCAACGCTGGTATTGAAAGTTGAAGTGGAGCTAAATTTGTCTCAACGCTCCCTTTTCTGAGGCTAATGCAGCCATTCAGACAACTCGTAATACCAGCGTTGTCTTAAGGGTGCGCTGGAAACAAAAGGCTTGTTAGCACCGCAAGTCTTTACCGACAAAACTCGTAATCTAGGCGTATATTTGTAATGTCTTAAAATAATAATTGCAGAACATCTTTAAGCATACTTACTTTGTCCATACAGTAGCAGAATATTTTATTAGAGAGAATATTTAAATTAATAAGGGTAATGTTCTGAAACATTCATCAGTCATAATGTTATAGTTTGTAGCGTAATCTCTAGGGAGCAACTTGAATCACAAAGCATAACATTTGTCAGTTTATAGGTACAGACATCAATGCTAATTATGTCCATTCGGAATTTACAATGCTATAAAGTCAATATGTTATTACATGTGTAATGGACAATTTTAATGTGTCGCCACATTTTTGCAATTTCCAATTTTGTATGTGACATCATATTAAATAACCTACTACAGTGTCCTAGATTCACTAAGCCTGGAAAAGAATTTCAGTTTATTATTAATTTCACACATATGTTATGTTCTAATTGTCAGTAATGATTATGTAATCTCTTAGTTGTGGTGACAGATGATCAAATAGTTTATTTGTATTTAATGTCAAATCTTCTTTGATTTATTTTATGTAGTGCATATAAATACATTTTATTATAAAAGGAAACATCTGGATAGTTTGCATAATGATAATATATATTACACATTTTACTATTCATTTATTTAAACGAAAGAAGGAAAGAAAATAAGAAAGAAAGAAAGAAAGAACGAAAGAAAGAGTTGCCAGCCTGGTTAATGTTGCTGGTTACCCAGTGTGCTCGATCACTGATTCATTCCCTAAGGATAGGCAATAAAGCTAAGTTTTAGAAACCTCTAAGGGTCAATATTAGAAAATGTAAGTTTATGGAAAGATAAGATTAAAGGGACTTCTTACTTGTTATTAAGAAGTCCTTCTTACTTGTTATGAATTCTCACTGATTGATATCTATGCAGCAGGAAGTAAATATCTGCCAATGAACAATAGCAATGATACACAGTTGATACTACTGATATTTTATTTCACATTTCTCTTTAGATGCTGATCTTTTACATGGATTACAGCAGATTTTGGGCACAATGAACTTTTAATTTTGTGTATAGTAATGTATATAAAACAACAAATATTAAGTAGCAGGAGAAACATTGTGTCCCTAGCTCTGCCTGTTAAAGGGACACTGAACCCACATTTTTTATTTTGTGATTCAAATAGAGCATGCAATTTTAAGCAACTTTCTAATTTACTCCTATTAGCAAATGTTCTTCATTCTCTTGGTATCTTTATTTGAAAAGCAAGAATGTAAGTTTAAATACCGGCCCATTTTGGTGAACAACCTGGGTTGTTCTTGCTGATTGGTGGATACATCCATCCACCAATAAACAAGTGCTGTCCAAGGTTCTGGACTTTCTTTATCAAATAAAGAAAGCAAAAGAACAAAGAAAAATTGATAATAGGAGTAAAAAATTGCATGCTCTATCTGAATCATGAAAGAAAACATTTGGGTTCAGTGTCCCTTTAATGACTCTGTTCTCCGTACATGTAATGCAACATTTGAGTGTTATTGATTGGGGTCTAGTGTGGGATTTTGGGTATGAAGTTTTAAAATATACCTATGGGGGCCTATTTAACCATGTTGCACTCACGGGTGTCAATACACTCGACAAACATCGCTAAATATCACAGCCACAGATCTGAATACGATCTCCTTATTTATAAAAAAAAGTCAAAAACACGCGTGTCAAGTACGATGCGAAGAGCATCAGACTGTTGTTAACTAACAGTCATCGATCTTGCATATTCGGGTTTTTCCCAACTTTATTTATACCATTTCATTACTGTCCATGAACAAGCACATTTCTCATTAGCACATTATTGTATATAGTGTAAATGTTTTCTTTTTCTGAGAAGGACTAATTTGCGAATATAGCAAGTAGCGACATATTTGATGCAAAGTGGAGAGTGAATTATTAGAATTCTCTTTAATATTGGACATACATATTTTAGTATGTATATACACACATAAATATATATGTGTATAAACATATTTACATGTCCCTAAGTTCATTTTTTTTTTCTAGACAATGTTGTCTGTCATATCTCTGTGTTTATTAATTAATTGTGAATATAACATGTAATCAGGGTATCATATGTATTTATTTGCAATCAATGGATATTTTAAAGGGATAGGAAAGTAAACATTTAAGTTTCATGATTCAGAGATAGAGCATGTCATTTTAAAACACTTTCAAATTCACTTCTATTTTCAAATGTGCTTTGTTCTCTTGGTATCCCTTGTTGGAAAAGAATACGCACATATCATACACTAGTGGGAGCTAGCTGCTAATTGATGCCTGCACACATTTGTCTCTTGTGATTGGCTAAATAGATGTGTTCAGCTAGCTGCCAGTAGTGCAATGCTGTTCCAGCAAAGGATAACAAGAGAATGAAGCAAATTTGACAATACAAGTAAATTGGAAAGTTGTTTAAAATTGTATGTGGAGAGTGATTTTTTTAAATTCTTTTTTAATATTGTACATACATACTTTAGAATATATATATATATATATATATATATATATATATATATATATATATATATATATATATAAATAAGTAGAATCCTGGAAAATAAACCCCAGGAAGCTCAAGGTCTCTTAGCGCTCCAGATAAGGGCAATACAGTATATACCCTAAATAATAAAAAGATAGAGAGTTAATTCTATATATGCAGATATACACGAAGGGAGATTCCCTATTTCCCCCTTGTTAATAAAAATAAGAAATAAATAAACGGTTAGCGCTGCCTAGCATAAATTAATCACTCACATATACATAAAAAACAAACAATCAATATATCAGTAATGATACAAAATAATAATATTGTGCAATCACAATAATGTCCATAAACACATAGGTAAAGGAGCAAAAAAAAATATATATTTTGAAATGCGATGCGATCCAGATAATCCCAATATCTTCAGATAAGGTCCCCCCAAAGATGTTCACTTACTTGAGGAAACCTCAATCCATATGAGGTAAGTAATTATGTAATCACCATCAAATCCAACTGTCTTGAAAAGCCACTGGTTTTAGATGCAGGTCCTTCTTTACTCTTGGAGTCCCCAAAGATAGAAACTCTCAAACTCCCTTTCCTTTTAAAGTGGTGAAACTTCACAAAGGCTCATAAAGGGTAAAGAAAAGGGGATACTGATAGTGTATTAACCTTTTATTACATAGAATAAAGCAATAACAATGAGAACCTACTCACAGAGGTACCCCTGATGAAGAAGGCAGACGAAAGTCACTCAGGCCTTTGAAGCGCGTTAGGATCATATAGACTCATTTGAACTGATCAAATCACTGCTGGTTTCTCTTGCTGCCATGATTTGCTATTTATGCTGTTTATTTACCTCATTAATTGAGGTTTTCTTTGTGAGTAGGTTCTCATTGTTATTGCTTTATGCTATGTAATAAAAGGTTAATACACTATCAGTATCCCCTTTTCTTTACCCTTTATGAGCCTTTGTGAAGTTTCACCACTTTCCAAGGAAAGGGAGTTTGAGAGTTCCTATCTTTGGGGACTACAAGAGTAAAGAAGGACCTGCATCCAAAACCAGTGGCTTTTCAAGACAGTTGGATTTGATGGTGATTACGTCATTACTTACCTCATATGGACTGAGGTTTCCTCAAGTAAGTGTACATCTTTGGGGGGACCTTATCTGAAGATATTGGGATTATCTGGATCGCATCGCATTTCAAAATATATTTTTTCTTTTGCTCCTTTACCTATGTGTTTATGGACATTATTGTGATTGTTTGCACAATATTATTATTATTATTATTATTTTATTAAAGGGACACTCAACACAATTTTTTTCTTTCATGATTCAGATAGAGCAATCAATTTTAAGCAACTTTCTAACTTGCTCCTATTATCAATTTTTCTATGTTCTCTTGTTATCTTTATTTGAAAAAGAAGGCATCTAAGCTAAGGAGCCAGACAAATTCAGTTTCAGCACCCTGGACAACGCTTGTTTATTGGTGCTGTCCAATCAGCAAGGTCAACCCAGGTTGTTCTTCAAAAATAGGCCCGCTTCTAAACTTACATTACTGGTTTTCAAATAAAGATACAAATAGAATTAAGAAACTTTGATAATAGGAGTAAAAAGAAAGTTGCTCAAAATTGCACGCTCTATCTGAATCATGAAAGATAAAATTTGGGTTCAGTGTCCCTTTAATCGTCAGATATCCTTTTTAGAAGAAATAGCAATCCACATGTGCAAGCCAATCATATGAGTCATCTATGTACAGTTAATCATCAGCTACATAGTTTATCTGCATATGCTCTTCATTTAAGTATATTTAAAATATGAAGAGAAATTAAATATATATATATATATATATATATATATATATATATATATATAAAACAAAAACAAAAAACATAACCACATTGCATGCTATTTATACATCATTCAACATATATTTTGCTTTCATTTCACTTCAAAATAATATTTAAATGAATACAGCTACACTATCATTTTGATTCAATATATATTTATTAGATTTTTTTTAAAATAAATAAAACAATTTAATTAAAATGTGTCATGGCCTCCTGCAGGGCCCGCACAGCTCTTGGTACAAAGTCCAGCCCCTCTGCCAGCTTGCGAAATATATCAGACAGGAAGGGCTCTGTCTGGGTCCCCTGATCAAGATCTATAAAAATACAAAAAAAAATCTGTTAGACAAATTCTTTATCAAGATACAATTGTTAAAACCTAATATTAAGTTTTCTTACATTCGACTACAGCCACCTCCTCATCTGGCAGCGCTGGTGAAAAGGCTGGGGCAGGATCCTCCCCCGGTACTTGGTCGTCTATCAGAGATGAAGCGCAAACACAAATCCTTGTTAGTATGAGGAATATGTGACAAGGCCTATATTATACACAAAACTCATACAATCATTTGAATTCTAGAAAAACAATCCATTACATTAACCTGCACCCTGAATGAACCTGTTTTAAAAAAAAACATTTTTTAATGTAAAATATTGCAAACATAGTATTATACTTGAAAATTACCTTGGATATCAGGGACATCTACATATGTCCCTGACTCATCCTCTGGACGACCCTTAAGCAGTGTCAATGCAGCGGGGGAGAAGAGCAGTTGAATCTAGGGGAAGCCATTGACACTGGCCTGACGTACCGGGGGATTCTTTCTCTCGACTGCCTGAGATCTGTGAAAATATAAAGTTGTATGTCAACATTAGATCCATGTGATATTTTTATTTTGTGTAATGTATCTGCAGCAGTAATGCATGTAATCTTTATTTCCTCTGCCGAAAATAACAACCTATTTAAAATAACATATATATATATATATATATATATATATATATACATACCCCCCAATTGTCCCGATTTTCACGGGAGAGTCCCGATTTTAGGAGTCTGTCACCCTGTCCCGAATTACTAGCCATCTGTCCCGATTTGTCCCATGCATTTAAATTTTTTTTTTTTTTTTTTAAATTCTATTGGGCCCTTACTCAGAAGCAGCTGACTTTGCTCTCACAGGGTTAGATACCTGTTAGATTCCCTGTGGAAAAGGAATGGTGTGTGGGTTAAGCAGGAGTAAGAAGGCTGTATACACTCTGACCACGGTAATGGTGACCTCTCTAACCTACCTCTGGTAGTGATGATGTCTAACCTCTGGTGATAATACTAGCATGCCTTCAGTTTTATACAATGAGCAGTGCTAATACCAGGGTAACGAACAGTGGCAGACGCAGACTGCCAGCTAATGTGCTTGCCAACCCCAGGACCCCATACAATGAATTACAGATACCCATATATGATGTAGTGTGTGTTTCTATCTGTATCCATAACCGTGTGTGTGTATCTGTATGTATAAGTTTATGCTATGTAGTGTGTGTGTCTGCATGTATAAGTGTATACTATGTTGTGTCTGTGTATCTGCATGTATAAGTGTATGCTCTGTAGCGTGTGTGTATCTGCATGTATAAGTGTATGCTATGTAGCGTTTGTTTATCTGCATGTATAAGTGTATGCTATGTAGTGTGTGTGTATCTGCATATGTAAGTGTATGCTATGTAGTATGCTACTGTGCATTTTTGCTGACTTTAAAGGCCAGAATCTAGAATATTAATGGGGAATGCAGAGAGCAGTTTTAAAGAATTTATTATTAAATGTCCAATTAAGATAAAAATATTTAGCAATGTCTTTGCAAAGGCTAATTAAATACATAGCTCACATAGCCATACCAGTGGTTTGAGCTTGTGTTTGATTTGCTGCCTAAGTGTATTAAAATATATGACTTTATTTAGAATTGTATTTATATTACTTTAATCTTATGATTTTTTAAGCCCCGCCCACCACATTTAAATTTTTTTGCCGTGGGGGGGGGGGGGGGGTTGTCCCTCTTTTAAATTTTGAAATGTTGGGAGGTATGTATATATATATATATATATATATATATATATATATATATATATTTACATGCAGTATATGTATTCATAAATATAAAATATATACATACATGCAGTATATATAGATCTGTCATATAATACAGAAGAATTTTAGATTATTGGCAGCTGATGCAGCTTTGGAGGACACTGTAAAGAAGGGATGTAGATGTTCCTACAGAAAAGGAGTTTCTCTAGGTAACATCTTGGCACCCACACAGCTAAAAACAATACAAAGAGAAGACTCAAGTTCCTGGCTACGTTTCAAGGGAGTGTTTCGATGCAATAACCATTCCTGCAAGGCATGTGAGCATGTGATTACAGGTGAAGGCTTCAAAAGTGAAGTAACGAATAAAGTATATCGACACAACAGGTGTATGAATTGCAGAAGCAAGTATACCATATACCTAGCAGGTTGTCAAGCATGTCACCTACAATATGTAGGTATGACATCTAGAGAAACATGCGTACGAATTAGGGAACACCTTTCAGATATTAACACGGGCGTCCTGACCACCCCCCTGGTGCAGCACTTCAATTTAGTCCATAACAAACAGGCAGAAAGCTTTAAATGGACCATTATAGAAGTGGTTAATAACAATCAAAGAGGGGGGGATAGGGACCAGGCACTAGGGAAACGTGAGGTCTTTTGGATATTCCATCTCCAAACGAGATATCCAAAGGGGTTGAACTCTTCCTATGACCTCATTAATTTTTGGAAGTAAATACCTTACTTTAATGTGATACTGAGTAAAAGACTTGCATTCTCTAAGCTTCAGTGCACATTGGTAAGGTATTGTCTTGTTATATATTTTATTAAATATGGGAGAATATTAATCTAAAATTACAGTATATTCAGTATACAGTAGACTTCCTATATTATAAAATTCAAATTTTGAAGTTACAGAGAATTTATGTATAATGCAGGATTTAAGGTGTCCATTTGTGAAAAGTTAAGATACAAACATTTATAAGCAAGCCATAGAGTATTGAAAATATATCATACTGAGTTAGATTAATTGCTGTAAGATTAGTTATGTATCTATAATTAAGGTCATAAGGTGCGGAATATATTATGAAAAGTGTATTAAACAAAACAGCACCTTTTTACCTAATCACAAATGGTTTAATCTCTGTATAAAAACAAAGAAGGAATATAAATGGAAGAAAATATGTTTTTTGTGACAATAAGAACTTAAAAAAATAAAAAATTGTTGTTGTGAACTATGCATGGAGGTTTTAAAAGTGACATGTAAATTGCTAATGTCAATATGTTTAGCTAAATTCTAAGGAGTAATGCTAATTAAGCCTAATAGCAATACAAGTCAGCAATGAAATAGTTAAAACCCAACATGTAACCTCAGCCAATCAAATTGTTTTACTTCTCTTAAATGGCCCCCTAGTGAGAAGGTGGATAGGAAGCTATGAGTACGGCAACTAAGCCGAAACGCGTAAGCTTGCACTGAGGGCATATGTTTGTCTTTTGTACATGTACACTTTTAAAAGGATAATAAAGCATTGAAAACTTTTACTGCAAATTCCGGACTTTGTACTTTCTTTCAAGTTTTCAAGCCCTTAACGGAATTCAAGCCCTTAACACCCCTGGAGGTTACCTATTCAAGGAGGTGAAGATTGGCCATACAGCCTGGATGCCAACGCTGTCCTTCCATTTGGATTTGTCCTTATCCGTATACCAGTCTCCCCCTCACAAGCCGACGGCGTGCTCTGACGTCATTTTGCAGAGCACGGGGTGTTTGGGCGGACGCCAGCGCAGCGTGTCTGCGGTCGTTTGCTTGTGGGAGTTCGCTCCAAGCTGAAGAGTGGCGGTCCGCAGTAGAGCCTAGGAGGAAGGCCTCCCGAACGGCTCTCCACCCAGTGAGCATGAATAAGGCCGTGAAGAGAGGGTAAGCTTTTTCCCCTTTTCTTAAAGGTGATAATCAGGACAGCTTTGTTTATACATACTTCCAGGATTTGAGTGTGGCCATTACAAACCAGTGAAGATTTCACGGAGTATTACTCTTCAATGCTTAAAGTGGTACCTACGGGTGTTTTAGGGGTCTCCCTTTCATTAGGGTATTTTTGTATATTGTTGTCGGTGTCGGCTACACCGGACCCTGAGACTGAGAGTCTTATTTTGGGATTTTCGGAACTTATACACCATGGTATCCACTACATAGCCCAAGTTGGAATACCCAAGTTTTTGCTTTCTTGCTTTTTAGCACCTAAGTTTCCATGTGGATTTGGTTTACAGCAACTTTTGAACTTTCATTATAACATTAACTCTCCTAACTGTACAGACTGTTATAACTGGACTCTCACAACTAGTATCTAGGGTACTCTGGAATGGAGGACCCGCTATTTTGATATCTATTTATGCTTAGTTACTGTCCTTCTTAGTAATATCAAGTTTTCATCTTATTTACTGTATACATTATGTGATGTCTGTATACTGTTGATTGTTATAGTAATCGCTATAGAAATATACGAATGTTAATGCAACCAGGTCTTTTGAATAACGAGTAATCTATTTTTAAGTAGAGCTGCAGATTGTTCTGTTTACATTAAGCAGCAACCAACAACAGAACAGTAAGGGATATTGGTTCATATACTTTGCTAATTATATATCATTATGACAATTTTATTGGCAGACATTATTTCTAGAGGGCTCTAGAGGTCTGAATAATCATCACTGAATATACATCCAGCTTTTGAGTAGCAGTTTCTTTTGTGACGCCATCAGCCCTTAATACATTAATGCCTGCTATATACATATTGTATAGAATATATACAGGGAGTGCAGAATTATTAGGCAAATTAGTATTTTGACCACATCATCCTCTTTATGCATGTTGTCTTACTCCAAGCTGTATAGGCTCGAAAGCCTACTACCAATTAAGCATATTAGGTGATGTGCATCTCTGTAATGAGAAGGGGTGTGGTCTAATGACATCAACACCCTATATCAGGTGTGCATAATTATTAGGCAACTTCCTTTCCTTTGGCAAAATGGGTCAAAAGAAGGACTTGACAGGCTCAGAAAAGTCAAAAATAGTGAGATATCTTGCAGAGGGATGCAGCACTCTTAAAATTGCAAAGCTTCTGAAGCGTGATCATCGAACAATCAAGCGTTTCATTCAAAATAGTCAACAGGGTCGCAAGAAGCGTGTGGAAAAACCAAGGCGCAAAATAACTGCCCATGAACTGAGAAAAGTCAAGCGTGCAGCTGCCAAGATGCCATTTGCCACCAGTTTGGCCATATTTCAGAGCTGCAACATCACTGGAGTGCCCAAAAGCACAAGGTGTGCAATACTCAGAGACATGGCCAAGGTAAGAAAGGCTGAAAGACGACCACCACTGAACAAGACACACAAGCTGAAACGTCAAGACTGGGCCAAGAAATATCTCAAGACTGATTTTTCTAAGGTTTTATGGACTGATGAAATGAGAGTGAGTCTTGATGGGCCAGATGGATGGGCCCGTGGCTGGATTGGTAAAGGGCAGAGAGCTCCAGTCTGACTCCAGTCCGACTCAAGGTGGAGGTGGAGTACTGGTTTGGGCTGGTATCATCAAAGATGAGCTTGTGGGGCCTTTTCGGGTTGAGGATGGAGTCAAGCTCAACTCCCAGTCCTACTGCCAGTTTCTGGAAGACACCTTCTTCAAGCAGTGGTACAGGAAGAAGTCTGCATCCTTCAAGAAAAACATGATTTTCATGCAGGACAATGCTCCATCACACGCGTCCAAGTACTCCACAGCATGGCTGGCAAGAAAGGGTATAAAGGAAGAAAATCTAATGACATGGCCTCCTTGTTCACCTGATCTGAACCCCATTGAGAACCTGTGGTCCATCATCAAATGTGAGATTTACAAGGAGGGAAAACAGTACACCTCTCTGAACAGTGTCTGGGAGGCTGTGGTTGCTGCTGCACGCAATGTTGATGGTGAACAGATAAAAACACTGACAGAATCCATGGATGGCAGGCTTTTGAGTGTCCTTGCAAAGAAAGGTGGCTATATTGGTCACTGATTTGTTTTTGTTTTGTTTTTGAATGTCAGAAATGTATATTTGTGAATGTTGAGATGTTATATTGGTTTCACTGGTAAAAATAAATAATTGAAATGGGTATATATTTGTTTTTTGTTAAGTTGCCTAATAATTATGCACAGTAATAGTCACCTGCACACACAGGTATCCCCCTAAAATAGCTATAACTAAAAACAAACTAAAAACTACTTCCAAAACTATTCAGCTTTGATATTAATGAGTTTTTTGGGTTCATTGAGAACATGGTTGTTGTTCAATAATAAAATTAATCCTCAAAAATACAACTTGCCTAATAATTCTGCACTCCCTGTATACTCTAGATAAGGCGAACCCCAATACTATATTTAACAGTCTATGGTCTTATGTATTATCCACTGAGAATTAACTATATGATATCCTTTTAGAATCAGAAACTAACAGTTTAATAGATATGGGTAGAATAGGATATGTATATAGATTTTTGGAGTAACACATAAATTAACCCTTGTTAAAATTGCACCTTATGCTAGTTCCATATAGGTTTCCTGTAAGTCTTACACTAGACAGCCCAATATGGAGGTAGTTACTGTGAACAATGAAGGAAATTTTTTTTCACTAATCTCTACTCAAGAGAGAGGGAGTTACACACAGGATTTGGATGAAATTTTTTGTACTGATAGATCTAAGTTCACTCTTGCAAAATTATTTGGGGAGGTGGAATTTCTATCAATGAATGGAACATTATCCTTTCCGATTGCTCCCTTCGTTTGATATGACTACTGGTCCATTTCAAAACAAAAGCCCTTAACTCTGTAGTCCAACAAATAGAATCACTACAGATAGAGCTTAACCTCAGTAGAAGTACTCAGGAGTTTGCAAAATATGACAATATTTTGAAAAAAACTATTGCAGAAACTAGAGAACTTCTAATAGAGGTTAAACATAATAAATACCTAAGGGACCAGTCGGATTATGACAATAATCGCATTTTTGTATGGAATAGAAAAGAAAGGTCAGAAGGTAGGCGAACTTACAATAGGACTAGAGGCAGAGGTAGGGGCAGAGGACACAGGAATACCAGCAATAAAAATACTGGGGGTGCTCTCAACACTGATCATAATGAACAAGATTCTGTGAAAAATAAAAAAGTGACTTTCTCTGAAAGTGAGGCTGAATCTTATGATGAGAGTTCAGTGTCAGGTGGGGAAGAGACAGGCGTTGGATCTTTCCCTTTAGCAATTAATGCCGAGGGGGAACAAGTAGTAAAATCCAAGATTATAACAAAGAAATTATGCCTATTCTGAAAAAACAACAGAGAACATTAGACTCTAAATACACTATTGACAACACTCAAGGTAATCAGAGGGTTCTTCCCAGTATAAGCCAGGAAGAAAGGATAGGTTTGGAACAGGTTTTTTCCCTCCCCCATACCAAACCAGAAGGAGGGGGGCGAGGGAGAGGAGGTCTAGAAGGGCCTCCGTGACAGAACAGATATCCCACTCGAAGAGGGAGATTCAGAAGCAAATACCAGTGAATAATAATGTTATAAATTTGTCACATTATACACTCACAGACATGGAAACAAGAGTGCTGAATTTGGGCTTGGGCTTTGTTCCCTCACAGAGCTTCAACCTCTTCAACACTTTAATAGATCTTAACAAACTTATTCGAGGTCTAACCTTAAAGAAATTCTTTTACAATAAAAGTGTTGAGGAGACTGAACATCCAACTGGGGTGGAACATTATAATAGGACAGCAGCAGAGAATGCTGCATCATTCTCTGAAGAATGAGATATTGCAATACTGGGTGATCTGTGGCAGGAAGGTACTGTGGAAGAGCATCCAGTTTTGGCAAACACACCTAAATTCAAGGAGGAATCCAGATTTTACCCCATACAGTGTAGGGGTAGTATCTTGGAAACCTTTCAGGCACGGGTTGAAAGGGATCTGACATCACTACACCAGACCACCCATTCAGGACAACATAACTTAAATGCAAAAGAGAGAAAGGTTTTGATGAAATTACAAAAAACAAGGACCTGGTAATCAGGAATGCTGACAAGGGAGGTTCTGTTGTGGTGATGTCCAGATCCCAGTTTATTGCTGAAGCAGAGAGGCAATTGGGAAATGAAAAATTCTATCTAATATTAGGTGGGGATCCCACCATCAGGTTCAAAAGGGAATTGGCACAAATTTTGGACGATGGCAAGGAGTTGGGGATCCTGGATGAGTCTACTCGTGACTTCCTCCTGGTGGAAAATCCAGTGATGCCAATTTTCAACCACCTGCCAAAAGTTCACAAGTCCCTGGAGGGGGTCACAGGTAGACCCATTGTAAGTGGTATTGGGTCCCTACTAGAGAGAACCTCCCAGTGGCTAGATAGTATACTGCAGCCTTTGGTGAGTGGTTTAGCCAGTTTTCTTCAGGATACCACTCATGTATTGAATCTGATGAAAGATTTAGACTGGGAGGCCTCAAATCTGTGGCTCACCATAGATGTCAGGGCACTGTATACTTCGATACCCCATGACAAAGGTCTGGTGGCTGTTGAGTTTTTCTTGCAAAGAACAGGATACACGGATGAATATGTGCAATATATACTGAGGATACTCAGGTTCTTACTGACGCACAATTTCTTCACTTTCGAGGGGGATTTCTACCTCCAGAGATGCGGGACGGTGATGGGTGCAAAATTTGCGCCCTCTTTCGCCAACCTATACATGGGTTGGTGGGAGCTGTCCCGCATCTATGGGGGTGGGAATCCCTTTCGACAGTACATCCGTTTTTATAAACGGTATATAGACGATCTGCTCCTGGTGTGGGAAGGGACTGAAGAAATGGCAATTGAATTTGTAACCTGGATTAACACTAATGACATGGGGCTAGAGTTCACTTTTGAACTCAATAATTCCAGAATTAATTTTCTGGACCTAAACCTAACTGGTATACCAAATGTAGGAATTGAAACTGAGGTTTACAGAAAACAGATCACAGGTAACACCCTTCTTCACGCCAGGAGCAGCCATCCCAAGCAGGTCTTTAGGTCTGTCGCTAAAGGACAGTTTTCAAGACTAAAGAGGAATTGTAGCAACCCCCAGGCCTATGAGACACATGCACATCAATTAACAGAACGACTCATTAATAGAGGCTACAATAAACATGAAGTAGAGAAAACGAGACAGAAAGTTTCAATCATTGAAAGAGGGACCTTACTAGAGAAATCAGTATTACAGTAAGTCTATCAATCAAGGGAAAATTTTAGATTATTGGCAGCTGATGCAGCTTTGGAGGACACTGTAAAGAAGGGATGTAGATGTTCCTACAGAAAAGGAGTTTCTCTAGGTAACATCTTGGCACCCACACAGCTAAAAACAATACAAAGAGGAGACTCAAGTTCCTGGCTACGTTTCAAGGGAGTGTTTCAATGCAATAACCATTCCTGCAAGGCATGTGAGCATGTGATTACAGGTGAAGGCTTCAAAAGTGAAGTAACGAATAAAGTATATCGACACAACAGGTGTATGAATTGCAGAAGCAAGTATACCATATACCTAGCAGGTTGTGAAGCATGTCACCTACAATATGTAGGTATGACATCTAGAGAAACATGCGTACGAATTAGGAAACACCTTTCAGATATTAAGACGGGTGTCCTGACCACCCCCCTGGTGCAGCACTTCAATTTAGTCCATAACAAACAGGCAGAAAGCTTTAAATGGACCATTATAGAAGTGGTTAATAACAATCAAAGAGGGGGGGATAGGGACCAGGCACTAGGGAAACGTGAGGTCTTTTGGATATTCCATCTCCAAACGAGATATCCAAAGGGGTTGAACTCTTCCTATGACCTCATTAATTTTTGGAAGTAAATACCTTACTTTAATGTGATACTGAGTAAAAGACTTGCATTCTCTAAGCTTCAGTGCACATTGGTAAGGTATTGTCTTGTTATATATTTTATTAAATATGGGAGAATATTAATCTAAAATTACAGTATATTCAGTATACAGTAGACTTCCTATATTATAAAATTCAAATTTTGAAGTTACAGAGAATTTATGTATAATGCAGGATTTAAGGTGTCCATTTGTGAAAAGTTAAGATACAAACATTTATAAGCAAGCCATAGAGTATTGAAAATATATCATACTGAGTTAGATTAATTGCTGTAAGATTAGTTATGTATCTATAATTAAAGGGACAGTACACTGTAAAATTGTTTTTCCATAAATGTATTTTAAATGACTTGTTATACCAACTGCAGAGTATAAAATATTTGAGAAATTGCATTTTCAGGTTTATTTGTATATCTGAAGTAGCTGGTTTTGTGCTTTGAAACCACAGCCTATTACAATGGGTTGAGCTTCAGGTAATATCAGATCTCATTATGTTAACACTTTTATGTACACAGACTTGCTTCCTTATCTTATATTTGTCTGGAACACCAAAGCTCAATACATAGAGAGAACAATGGAAAATTATCATTTTATTACTTAACTATCATGCCCCCCACTGAGGGTGTAACTTCTTCTGCTGGCTGTGTTTACTTAGGCTTGTCAATAGCGTATACGCCAGTATCAAAACTTTCAGTATAGGTTGGGAAACCACAAGCTAAATCGGCTATTTCAAATGCTGAAATATGAGTAAAGGAGCTACTTGCAACCAATTTAATACACTCTAGCAGGTAAAAAGGATCATTGGGAATAATTTAAAGGGGAGAAAGTTTTTGGGTGAACTGTCCCTTTAAGGTCATAAGGTGCGGAATATATTATGAAAAGTGTATTAAACAAAACAGCACCTTTTTACCTAATCACAAATAGTTTAATCTCTGTATAAAACAAAGAAGGAATATAAATGGAAGAAAATATGTTTTTTGTGACAATAAGAACTTAAAAAAAAAAAATTGTTGTTGTGAACTATGCATGGAGGTTTTAAAAGTTACATGTAAATTGCTAATGTCAATATGTTTAGCTAAATTCTAAGGAGTAATGCTAATTAAGCCTAATAGCAATACAAGTCAGCAATGAAATAGTTAAAACCCAACATGTAACCTCAGCCAATCAAATGGTTTTACTTCTCTTAAATGGCCCCCTAGTGAGAAGGTGGATAGGAAGCTATGAGTACGGCAACTAAGCCGAAACGCGTAAGCTTGCACTGAGGGCATATGTTTGTCTTTTGTACATGTACACTTTTAAAAGTATAATAAAGCATTGAAAACTTTTACTGCAAATTCCGGACTTTGTACTTTCTTTCAAGATTCTTTCTCTCGACTGCCTGAGATCTGTGAAAATATAAAGTTGTATGTCAACATTAGATCCATGTGATATTTTTATTTTGTGTAATGTATCTGCAGCTGTAATGCATGTAATCTTTATTTCCTCTGCCGAAAATAACAACCTATTTAAAATAACATATACAGGGAGTGCAGAATTATTAGGCAAATGAGTATTTTGACCACATCATCCTCTTTATGCATGTTGTCTTAATCCAAGCTGTATAGGCTCGAAAGCCTACTACCAATTAAGCATATTAGGTGATGTGCATCTCTGTAATGAGAAGGGGTGTGGTCTAATGACATCAACACCCTATATCAGGTGTGCATAATTATTAGGCAACTTCCTTTCCTTTGGCAAAATGGGTCAAAAGAAGGACTTGACAGGCTCAGAAAAGTCAAAAATAGTGAGATATCTTGCAGAGGGATGCAGCACTCTTAAAATTGCAAAGCTTCTGAAGCGTGATCATCGAACAATCAAGCGTTTCATTCAAAATAGTCAACAGGGTCGCAAGAAGCGTGTGGAAAAACCAAGGCTCAAAATAACTGCCCATGAACTGAGAAAAGTCAAGCGTGCAGCTGCCAAGATGCCACTTGCCACCAGTTTGGCCATATTTCAGAGCTGTAACATCACTGGAGTGCCCAAAAGCACAAGGTGTGCAATACTCAGAGACATGGCCAAGGTAAGAAAGGCTGAAAGACGACCACCACTGAACAAGACACACAAGCTGAAACGTCAAGACTGGGCCAAGAAATATCTCAAGACTGATTTTTCTAAGGTTTTATGGACTGATGAAATGAGAGTGAGTCTTGATGGGCCAGATGGATGGGCCCGTGGCTGGATTGGTAAAGGGCAGAGAGCTCCAGTCCGACTCCAGTCCGACTCAAGGTGGAGGTGGAGTACTGGTTTGGGCTGGTATCATCAAAGATGAGCTTGTGGGGCCTTTTCGGGTTGAGGATGGAGTCAAGCTCAACTCCCAGTCCTACTGCCAGTTTCTGGAAGACACCTTCTTCAAGCAGTGGTACAGGAAGAAGTCTGCATCCTTCAAGAAAAACATGATTTTCATGCAGGACAATGCTCCATCACACGCGTCCAAGTACTCCACAGCATGGCTGGCAAGAAAGGGTATAAAGGAAGAAAATCTAATGACATGGCCTCCTTGTTCACCTGATCTGAACCCCATTGAGAACCTGTGGTCCATCATCAAATGTGAGATTTACAAGGAGGGAAAACAGTACACCTCTCTGAACAGTGTCTGGGAGGCTGTGGTTGCTGCTGCACGCAATGTTGATGGTGAACAGATAAAAACACTGACAGAATCCATGGATGGCAGGCTTTTGAGTGTCCTTGCAAAGAAAGGTGGCTATATTGGTCACTGATTTGTTTTTGTTTTGTTTTTGAATGTCAGAAATGTATATTTGTGAATGTTGAGATGTTATATTGGTTTCACTGGTAAAAATAAATAATTGAAATGGGTATATATTTGTTTTTTGTTAAGTTGCCTAATAATTATGCACAGTAATAGTCACCTGCACACACAGATATCCCCCTAAAATAGCTAAAACTAAAAACAAACTAAAAACTACTTCCAAAAATATTCAGCTTTGATATTAATGAGTTTTTTGGGTTCATTGAGAACATGGTTGTTGTTCAATAATAAAATTAATCCTCAAAAATACAACTTGCCTAATAATTCTGCACTGCCTGTATATATATATATATATATATATATATATATATATATATATATATATATATATATATATATACATACAATCCCCCTAATTGTCCCGATTTTCACGGGACAGTCCCGATTTTAGGAGTCTGTCCCCCTGTCCCAAATTACTAGCCATCTGTCCAGATTTGCCCCATGCATTTAAAAAAAAAAAAAAAAATTAAATTCTATTGGGCCCTTACTCAGAAGCAGCTGACTTTGCTCTCACAGGGTTAGATACCTGTTAGATTCCCTGTGGAAAAGGAATGGTGTGTGGGTTAAGCAGGAGTAAGAAGGCTGTATACACTCTGACCACGGTAATGGTGACCTCTCTAACCTACCTTTGGTAGTGATAATGTCTAACCTCTGGTGATAATACTAGCATGCCTTCAGTTTTATACAGTACAATGAGCAGTGCTAATACCAGGGTAACGAACAGTGGCAGACGCAGACTGCCAGCTAATGTGCTTGCCAACCCCAGGACCCCATACAATGAATTACAGATACCCATATATGATGTAGTGTGTGTGTCTATCTGTATCCATAACCGTGTGTGTGTATCTGTATGTATAAGTTTATGCTATGTAGTGTGTGTGTCTGCATGTATAAGTGTATACTATGTTGTGTCTGTGTATCTGCATGTATAAGTGTATGCATGTATAAGTGTATGCTATGTAGCGTTTGTTTATCTGCATGTATAAGTTATGCTATGTAGTGTGTGTATATCTGCATATGTAAGTGTATGCTATGTAGTATGCTACTGTGCATTTTTGCTGACTTTAAAGGCCAGAATCTAGAATATTAATGGGGAATGCAGAGAGCAGTTTTAAAGAATTTATTATTAAATGTCCAATTAAGATAAAAATATTTAGCAATGTCTTTGCAAAGGCTAATTAAATACATAGCTCACATAGCCATACCAGTGGTTTGAGCTTGTGTTTGATTTGCTGCCTAAGTGTATTAAAATATATGACTTTATTTAGAATTGTATTTATATTACTTTAATCTTATGATTTTTTAAGCCCCGTCCACCACATTTCAATTTTTTTGGCGTGGGTGGGGGGGGGGGGGTTGTCCCTCTTTTAAATTTTGAAATGTTGGGAGGTATGTATATATATATATATATACATACATGCAGAATATATATATATATATATATATATATATATATATATATATATATTAAAAAACAATATATATATATATATATATATTTATATATTTTTTTTAAAAATGTCATGATTTTAATCAACCAAATTTACTCGAATTATAAATTTTTCTTCTTTCTATGGATGTCTTTATTTAAAAAATAATGTATATAAGCTAAGTAGGCAGCCAATTTTAGTTTAATGACCCTGCCCAGAACTTTTTTTATTGGTTGCTGGCATAAAATTGGTGGTTGCCATTAAGCCACCAATCAGCAAAAACAACCCATGTTTTTAAATTAAAATGGGCATGCAACTAAAGTTATATTCTTGGATTTTCAAATAAAGATATTAACAGAATGAAATAACATTTATAGGACTACATTATAAAGTCAATTCAAATGTAATGCTCTATCATGAAATAAAATTTGAGTTTTCTGCGTCATTGAAGTACACATCATTTATAAGTATAATACACAATATAATAAATGCTACTTACAGGCTCTAATGACTGATTGGAGGCCTCTGTAGCGCTCCTTCTTGCAACGTCGAAGGTCAGAAAACATCTGGAGGCAACTTCGTTGTGACCTTTTGATCCCGGACACTCGCTTCATCCGCTGCATCATCTTGTAGATGATGAAGTCCCTGTCCTCGTGTCGAATCCCCCTCACTCGTCCAATCCTCCTCGGAAGATATATCGGTCCATCCCGTAGACCAGTATCACTAACTCTCCATCAGAAAAAATTGGAAGTCGCACCATCTTAAACTGTATAAATTAATTTTAAAGTGCGACACAACTATCCCAAGTAGAGAGCAATCTGATTGGTTATTGACAGTGGAAAATAATTATTAATATTTCATTGGCAGATTATATTCATCATGTGTTCATGACCATTGCTATGTAATCGACATTGAAACTAATCATATTATATAAATATGCATCTCTACTGACTAAGTTATGAAAACTATATCCTGTAACATTTTTTTTTCGCCCTTGCTAATAATTCCTTAATAAAATAAATAAGAATGTATATTTACTTACATAAGTGTATTTAATCAATGTTAACTATTTTGATTGAAGAAGTTATTGATTATATAGCAAAATTAATTTTATTAAAAAAAACTAGTTCATTTTCAAAATCACTTCACTTATATGAACATATAATATTATATGCATCACCAATGACGGCCTTATGAATAGGATGTACTAAAAAAAATTGAATAACCGTCAATAAAGCTAATACTGTAACACATTTTAATTGATGATTGTATAATTGTTTACGGCTCATTGTTTACGTATTGACTAACTATAAAAGGGGAATGAAAATGGAGTCTAATAAGTCCTGCAAAGCTTTGATGAGAGAACAGTAGTACTTATATTTTTTGGATTGTATATGGCGCCTGGAAAGACAAAATCCAGGCGCAATATACAATTCAATTTTGAGCAAAATAGTATTTTAGTTACAAAGGTTTTAGAGCATTATGATTTTATTTTTGGTTCTAAAGCCCAACAGACCTCTCTCTCCAGAAAACAACAAATCTGGAGAGAAATAGCTGACAGTGTCTCCTCTAAAGGCGCTCATGCGTAATCGGTGGAGCACTGTAAGAAGAGATTCTCAGAAATCAAGAGAATCTTGAAGGCCAAGCTGGCCAGGGAGAAACAGTCTGCACATACCACAGGTGGTGGCGTGCTATATACAGCTGAACTGTCTTCATACGAGACTCAGCTGATGGAGAAGCTGGGGGCAAATATGAAGCTTGGTCTGGATTTGGTTGGGCATGATACTGACGAGGTGGCAGGTAATTAAAGTTCTATTACATGCGTTCTTCATGTCGCAAAAGTTTTTTTTTAAATTATAGGCCTTTTGTATTATTGACATTATGATATACAATTATATTAGTACTCATGTTTTTTTGTATCTGTTTTCCAGCATCTCCTGCTGATACTGCCACTGATGGGGATGACACACTCCCATTGGCCGTCAGTTTCCATACTGAATCCAGCCACAGCTTCTCCTCGGCCGCCACACAGCCTGACATTATGTGTAGCACCCCTGATGGAGCAAGCTTTGGCAGAACACCAGGTATGTTTTTAAATGTTAGATTTTGTTTAATTAAAATGCTCTTACTCGTATGATTGTAAATTTATTTTAACTCTGTATATGCATATTCGTTTTTTCAGCTGAGGTCCGAAGGGCTTTGGGACACCCTCCAACATCTTCAATTTCCTCCACAGGTAACAAAAACAAGATCAAACATTAATGTTAGGTGTACTCACATTAGCGGGACAGTCAATGCCATAATTTTAAAGTTAAAATGTTATTACTAAAGAATATCACAGTCTTAAACAAGAATGTTAAATTACATTGATTGTTGATATAATCTGTCATTTTATAGTATTTCTAAGAATAGTATAGTCAAAAGATGATATTCCTCATTTACATAGATCATGCATTTTATATATACATCAAAAAATGTCCTATTGTTAAATATTCTTTTTTCTATTATTATCTTTCAGCTAGATTACGAGTTTTGCGGTATGAGGGGTGCAGTATTAACTTGCACGTTATTGTCACTGCTCACTTTCCTACAGCGCTGGTATTACAGATTTTCATAAACCCAGCATTAACAGGCAAAAAGTGAGCGTAGAGCAAAATTGAGCTCCATACCGCACTCCAATACCAGCGCTGCTGAAAGCCGCGGTGAGCTGGTTTTACGTGCTCGTGCACAATTTCCCCTAAGACATCAATGGGGAGAGTCGGCTGAAAAAAAGTCTAACACCTGCAAAAAAAGCAGCGTAAAGCTCCATAACACAGCCCCATTGATTCCTATGTGGAAACAAAATTTATGTTTACACCTAACACCCTAACATGAACCACGAGTCTAAACACCCCTAATCTTACACTTAGTAACCCTTAATCTGCTGCCCCCGACACCTACATTATACTTATCAACCCCTAATCTGCTGCTCCGGACATCGCTGCCACTTATATAAACATATTAACCCCTAAACTGCTGCACTCCCGCCTCGCAAACACTAGTTAAATATTATTAACCCCTAATCTGCCGCAACTAACATCGCTGCCACCTACCTACATTTATTAACACCTAATCTGCCGCCCCCAATGTCACCGCCACTATACTAAATGTATTAACCCCTAAACCTAAGTCTAGCCCTAACCCTAACACCCCCTAACTTAAATATATTTAAAATAAATCTAAATAAAAATTACTATCATTACCTAAATAATTCATATTTAAAACTAAATACTTACCTATAAAATAAACCCTAAGATAGCTACAATATATGTAACTAATAGTTAAATTGTAGCTATCTTAGGTTTTATTTTTTTATTTCACAGGCAAGTTTATATTTATTTTAACTAGGTACAATAGTTACTAAATAGTTATTAACTATTTACTAACTACCTAGCTAAAATAAATACAAATTTACCTGTAAAATAAAACCTAACCTGAGTTACACTAACACTTAACCTTACACTACAATTAAATAAAGTTATCAGATATTTAAACTAATTACACCTAATCTAATAGCCCTATCAAAATAAAAAAGCCCCCCCCAAAATAAAAAAAAACCCTAGCCTACTAAAAAACTACCAATAGCCCTTAAAAGGGCCTTTTAAAGGGCATTTCCCCAAAGAAATTAGCTCTTTTACCTGTAAAAAAAATACAAACACCCCCCCAACAGTAAAACCCACCACCCACACAACCAACCCCCCATACAACCAACCCCCCAAATAAAATCCTAACTAATAAAAACTAAGATGCCCATTGCTCTGAAAAGGGCATTTGGATAGGCTTTGCCCTTAAAAGGGCATTTAGCTCTTTTTATATTGCCCAAACCCTAATCTAAAACTAAAACCCACCCAATAAACCCTTAAAAAAACCTAACACTAATCCCGGAAGATCTACTTACAGCTTTGAAGACCGGACATCCATCCTCAACGAAGCCGGGAGAAGTCCTCAGCGAAGCGGCAAGAAGTCCTCAACGAAGTCGGGAGAAGTCTTCATCCAAGCCGGCAGAAGTGGTCCTCCAGACGGGTGTTTGTATTTTTTTTACAGGTAAAAGAGCTGATTTCTTTAGGACAATGCCCCGCAAAAGGCCCTTTTAAGGGCTATTGGTAGTTTATTGTAGACTAGGTTTTTTTTGGGGGGGGGAGCTTTTTTTATTTTGAAAGGGCTATTAGATTAGGTGTAATTAGTTTAAATATCTGATAATTTCTTTTTTATTTTGTGTAATTTAGTGTTTTTATTTTTGTAATTTAGGTAATTGTATTTAATTTAGGTAATTTATTTAATTGTGGTGTAAGGTTAGGTGTTAGTGTAACTCATGTTAGGTTTTATTTTACAGGTAAATTTGTATTTATTTTAGCTAGGTAGTTAGTAAATAGTTAATAACTATTTATTGACAATTCTACCTAGTTAAAATAAATACAAACTTGCCTGTAAAATAAAAATAAACCCTAAGCTAGCTACAATGTAACTATTAGTTATATTGTAGCTATCTTAGGGTTTATTTTACAGGTAAGTCTTTAGTTTTTTTAAGGTTTTTTTCCCTCTTTTGTTTGCCATGTGCTGCTGGCAGCCATTTTACTCACCTCTCTTGCTGACTTGGTGCATTCTATGTGATGCTGCTCATTTCCTGCACTTCATTTTATGGCCAGACTGGTGTTCATCATCAGTGTGAGACAGGATGCAGTCTCAGAATTGTGATGTCATCACTTATTATTTAAAGGGCCTCTATGCTTTGCCCTTGCGGTGTCTCAGACCTGTTTGTGAGAGCTCCTGTTTATTACCTGGCTGTCTGACGTCTCTCCTGGTTCCTGATCCCTGGTTTGTTCCTGACTCTGCTGTTCTCCTTGTTCCTGATTCCGGCTCGTCTGACTACTCGCTTTGGCTCCTGACTCGGATCGTCTGACTATTCGCTTTGGCTCCTGACTCAGCTCGTCTGACTACCAGCTCTGGTTTTGATTCCTGGCTTATTATTTGCTTTGTGGACTTTTTATTATTTTTTGCTATTAATAAAGGTGTGATTATTTTTGCACTTCTCATCTCTGTCTGATTCCTGGCACCCTGACAGTTTTAAATAGAAATTATTTAGGTAATGATAGTAATTTTTAGATTTATTTTAATTATATTTAAGTTATGGGGTGTTAGGGTTAGGGTTAGACTTAGGTTTAGGGGTTAATAAATTTAGTATAGTGGCAGTGACGTTGGGGGCGGCAGATTAGGGGTTTAATAAATGTAGGTAGGTGGTGGCAATGTTAAGGGCATCAGATTAGGGGTTAATATTATTTAACTAGTGTTTGCAAGGCGGGAGTGCGGCGGTTTAGGGGTTAATAGGTAGTTTATGGATGTTAGTGTACTTTTTAACACTTTAGTTATGAGTTTTATGTTACAGCTTTGTAGCGTAAAACTCACAACTACTGACTTTAGATTGCGTTACGAATCTTGCGGGAGAGGCTGTACCACTCACTTTTTGGCCTCCCAGAAAAAGCTTGTAATACCGGCTCTATGGAAGTCCTATTGAAAAAAGACTTTACGCAAATTGTGTAAGTGAATTTGCGGTACGGGCAAAAAAAGTGTGCGGTGCCCCTAAACCTGCAAGGCTTGTAATACTAGTGGGAGTGAAAAAGCAGCGTTATGAGCCTTAATGCTGCTTTTTTACTCATACCACAAAACTCATAATCTAGCCATTTATTTGAAAAATAATTTAAAGGGACATGAAACCCACGCCTTTACTTTTGTGATTCAGTTAAAATGCTGTTTTTAATAAATGAGATGCATTCAATTGGATTACAAACTTTGATGGAGTATCCCTTTAAGATAACATTAACTATCGAAATTGTGCATGTTAAAATACAATGTCTTACATTTATAATCTCAATATGAATCATGGAAGCTATATATTTACTTTCATATGCCTTTAATCTTTCACTTTACATTACGTGTGATTATAATCTTTTTTCCCCCCATTTATTTAGATATTGAACATAATGTATCAGAGAAGATCGCCTGTTGTGTTCGACAGATGAGAGCTATTGCGGAGGAGGAGGAGTCAATGGGAGAGACCCACTATCCAGAATTCCAGGAGCAGGGAATTTCCTAGTGGACATCAGATAGGGAGGCTCTCATCTGTGCTGCCCCTCCTGCCCGAGAAGACCCAGCTGCTCTGTACCCTGGTGCCCCTCTTGCACCTGTTGCTCATGCCTCAGCAGCTCATGGCCATACTGATCCAGGCCACAAACTTCCCCCCATCAATGATGATAAGGCAGTTCATCAAATATTAAATTTGGCAAGGCAGTACAGGGATGATCACTATGAGTTGCATGGGGCATTAAGATTATCTGTCAAGCAACAGGGGCAGATATTAGAGAGGGGCATTATAGTAGATAGGGAAAGATTAGATTTAGAGAGGGAAAGATTGAGAATAGAAACAGATAGAATAGATTTAGAGAGGGAAAGATTTGTATATTAAAGTATGAGGGACAGTGAAAGATTAGAATTAGAGTGGGATAGATTTTTATACGAAAGACAGAGGGATAGTGATACATTTTGATAGGGAAAGTAGACAGGGCCAGGATAGCTGTAGAGCAGGGAGAACTACAATATCTGGAAAGGGCAGATGAAGACAACCAGATTTTTAATCATCAACTTTTTTAAATGTTTGGTAGCAGGGCAACAAGGAGAGATCTCCCCCACTGTCTCCATCTGCAAAAGAAATGAAAGAGTAGGGTCTTTATTTTGTTCTGGTATATTAATTTATTTTAAATATAATTTATATTTTATTTTTTATTATGTATTTCATTAGATTTATATTTTTATGATTTAAATATGTGAATATATGAATACAAATATATTCAGAACTAATAAATGTGTTTGTTTGTTATGACTTTATTCACATGATACAAATGTTACAAATGATTTTTGATCAAATTCAGTGCATGGGTAAGATATACTTTTCTCTGCTTATAAAAGGGTCAATCTAGGCCATATATTTTTTAGGTTTAAATTTAAAAAGTAAAAAAATAAAAAGATTATATAGTATTGACTTTGGTATAAAAATCTCACTTCTATTCTATTTTTCTTATGCCCCAGTATTTTAGACCCTTTATGTTTTGATTATGACATTCTTTGAAATGTCTAGATAGTAAATGCCCCGTGAATCTGTGTTCGATGTTTAAAAGATGTTCACGGATTCTGTCTTTGAGGGGGCGTGAGGTCTCCCCCAAATACTGTTTAAAACATGGACACTGTATCAGATATACCACATTAATGTCAGTACATCTGATACAGTCCCTTATTTCAAAGTCTTTATTGGTGATAGTAGACTTTATCCACTTTGTTTTATTGCTGAATTTACAGGCTTTACAATTTATGCAGGGGTAAAACCCTTTTAATTTGTGTGATTCAAAATCCCCTTCAATAAATTTTTTCTTTGAATCTTTAAAAGCGCTGGGGGCTAATATGTTTTTTAAATTTCTTGCCTTTTTAAATACCATTGCTGGTTTGTCAGGTAATAATTCACCGATAATTGGGTCTCTCTGCAAAATTAAAAGGGTTTTACCCGTGCATAAATTGTAAAGCCTGTAAATTCAGCAATAAAACAAAGTGGATAAAGTCTGCTATCACCAATAAAGACTTTGAAATAAGGGACTGTATCAGATGTACTGACATTAATGTGGTATATCTGATACAGTGTCCATGTTTTTTGGGGGAGACCTCACGCCCCCTCAAAGACAGAATCTGTGAACATCTTTTAAACATCGAACACGGATTCACGGGGCATTTACTATCTAGACATTTCAAAGAATGTCATAATCAAAACACAAAGGCCTAGATTTGGAGTTTGGCGGTAGATGGGCTGTTAACGCTACGCGGGCTTTTTTCTGGCCGCACCATAAAATTAACTCTGGTATCGAGAGTTCAAAAAAATGCTGCGTTAGGCTCCAAAAAAGGAGCGTAGAGCATTTTTACCGCAAATGCAACTCTCGATACCAGAGTTGCTTACGGATGCGGCCAGCCTCAAAAACGTGCTCGTGCACGATTCTCCCATAGGAAACAATGGGGCTGTTTGAGCTGAAAAAAACCTAACACCTGCAAAAAAGCGTTCAGCTCCTAACGCAGCCCCATTGTTTGCTATGGGGAAACACTTCCTACGTCTGCACCTAACACTCTAACATGTACCCTGAGTCTAAACACCCCTACCCTTACACTTATTAACCCCTAATCTGCCGCCCCCGCTATCGCTGACCCCTGCATTATATTATTAACCCCTAATCTTCTGCCCCGTAAACCGCCGCTACCTACATTATACCTATGTACCCCTAATCTGCTGCCCCTAACACTGCCGACCCCTATATTATATTTATTAACCCCTAATCTGCCCCCCTCAACGTCGCCGACACCTGCCTACACTTATTAACCCCTAATCTGCCGAGCGGACCTGAGCGCTACTATAATAAAGTTATTAACCCCTAATCCGCCTCACTAACCCTATCATAAATAGTATTAACCCCTAATCTGCCCTCCCTAACATCGCCGACACCTAACTTCAAACATTAACCCCTAATCTGATGACCGAATCTCGCCGCTATTCTAATAAATGTATTAACCCCTAGAGCTAAGTCTAACCCTAATACTAACACCCCCCTAAGTTAAATATAATTTAAATCTAACGAAATTAATTAACTCTTATTAAATAAATTATTCCTATTTAAAGCTAAATACTTACCTGTAAAAAAAATCCTAATATAGCTACAATATAAATTATAATTACATTGTAGCTATTTTAGGATTAATATTTATTTTACAGGCAACTTTGTAATTATTTTAACCAGGTACAATAGCTATTAAATAGTTAAGAACTATTTAATAGTTACCTAGTTAAAATAATAACAAAATTACCTGTAAAATAAGTCCTAACCTAAGTTATAATTAAACCTAACACTACCCTATCAATAAATTAATTAAATAAAATACCTACAATTACCTACAATAAAACCTAACACTACACTATCAATAAATAAATTAAATAAAATTTCTACAAATAACTACAATTACATAAACTAACTAAAGTACAAAAAATAAAAAAGAACTAAGTTACAAAAAATAAAAAAATATTTACAAACATAAGAAAAATATTACAACAATTTTAAACTAATTACACCTACTCTAAGCCCCCTAATAAAATAACAAAGACCCCCAAAATAAAAAAAATTCCCTACCCTATTCTAAATTAATAAATTTAAAAGCTCTTTTACCTTACCAGCCCTGAACAGGGCCCTTTGCGGGGCATGCCCCAAGAAAATCAGCTCTTTTGCCTGTAAAAAAAAACATACAATCCCCCCCCCAACATTACAACCCACCACCCACATACCCCTAATCTAACCCAAACCCCCCTTAAATAAACCTAACACTAAGCCCCTGAAGATCTTCCTACCTTGTCTTCACCATACCAGGTTCACCGATCCATCCTGGCATCCGGTGCTGAAGAGGTCCAGAAGAGGCTCCAAAGTCTTCCTCCTATCCGGCAAGAAGAGGACATCCGGACCGGCAAACATCTTCATCCAAGCTGCATCTTCGATCTTCTTCCATCCGGTGCGGAGCGGGTCCATGTTGAAGCATCCGACGCGGATCCATCCTCTTCTTCCGGCGTCTCCCGACCAATGACGGTTCCTTTAAGGGACGTCATCCAAGATGGCGTCCCTCGAATTCCGATTGGCTGATAGGATTCAGGATGATCGGAACAGCCAATAGAATGCGCGCTCAATCTGATTGGCTGATTGGATCAGCCAATCGGATTGAACTTGATTCTGATTGGCTGATTCCATCAGCCAATCAGAATATTCCTACCTTAATTCCGATTGGCTGATAGAATCCTATCAGCCAATCGGAATTCGAGGGACGCCATCTTGGATGACGTCCCTTAAAGGAACCGTCATTCGTCGGGAGACGCCGGAAGAAGAGGATGGATCAGCGTCGGATGCTTCAACATGGACCCGCTCCGCACCGGATGGAAGAAGATCGAAGATGCAGCTTGGATGAAGATGTTTGCCGGTCCGGATGTCCTCTTCTTGCCGGATAGGAGGAAGACTTTGGAGCCTCTTCTGGACCTCTTCAGCACCGGATGCCAGGACAGATCGGTGAACCTGGTATGGTGAAGACAAGGTAGGAAGATCTTCAGGGGCTTAGTGTTAGGTTTATTTAAGGGGGGTTTGGGTTAGATTAGGGGTATGTGGGTGGTGGGTTGTAATGTTGGGGGGGGTATTGTATGTTTTTTTTTACAGGCAAAAGAGCTGATTTTCTTGGGGCATGCCCCGCAAAGGGCCCTGTTCAGGGCTGGTAAGGTAAAAGAGCTTTTAAATTTATTAATTTAGAATAGGGTAGGGAATTTTTTTATTTTGGGGGTCTTTGTTATTTTATTAGGGGGCTTAGAGTAGGTGTAATTAGTTTAAAATTGTTGTAATATTTTTCTTATGTTTGTAAATATTTTTTTATTTTTTGTAACTTAGTTCTTTTTTATTTTTTGTACTTTAGTTAGTTTATGTAATTGTAGTTATTTGTAGAAATTGTATTTAATTTATTTATTGATAGTGTAGTGTTAGGTTTTATTGTAGGTAATTGTAGGTATTTTATTTAATTAATTTATTGATAGGGTAGTGTTAGGTTTAATTATAACTTAGGTTAGGACTTATTTTACAGGTAATTTTGTTATTATTTTAACTAGGTAACTATTAAATAGTTCTTAACTATTTAATAGCTATTGTACCTGGTTAAAATAATTACAAAGTTGCCTGTAAAATAAATATTAATCCTAAAATAGCTACAATGTAATTATAATTTATATTGTAGCTATATTAGGATTTATTTTACAGGTAAGTATTTAGCTTTAAATAGGAATAATTTATTTAATAAGAGTTAATTAATTTCGTTAGATTTAAATTATATTTAACTTAGGGGGGTGTTAGTATTAGGGTTAGACTTAGCTTTAGGGGTTAATACATTTATTAGAATAGCGGCGAGATTCGGTCGTCAGATTAGGGGTTAATGTTTGAAGTTAGGTGTTGGCGATGTTAGGGAGGGCAGATTAGGGGTTAATACTATTTATGATAGGGTTAGTGAGGCGGATTAGGGGTTAATAATTTTATTATAGTAGCGCTCAGGTCCGCTCGGCAGATTAGGGGTTAATAAGTGTAGGCAGGTGTCGGCGACGTTGAGGGGGGCAGATTAGGGGTTAATAAATATAATACAGGGGTCGGCGGGGTTAGGGGCAGCAGATTAGGGGTACATAAGTATAACGTTGGTGGCGGTCGGCAGATTAGGGGTTAAAAAATTTAATCGAGTTGCGGCGATGTGGGGGGACCTCGGTTTAGGGGTACATAGGTAGTTTATGGGTGTTAGTGTACTTTAGGGTACAGTAGTTAAGAGCTTTATGAACCGGCGTTAGCCCAGAAAGCTCTTAACTCCTGCTTTTTTACTGCGGCTGGAGTTTTGTCGTTAGAGCTCTAACGCTCACTTCAGAAACGACTCTAAATACCGGAGTTAGGAAGATCCCATTGAAAAGATAGGATACGCAATTGACGTAAGGGGATCTGCGGTATGGAAAAGTCGCGGCTGAAAAGTCAGCGTTAGACCCTATTTTGAGTGACTCCAAATACCGGCGGTAGCCTAAAACCAGCGTTAGGAGCCTCTAACGCTGGTTTTCACGGCTAACGCCAAACTCTAAATCTAGGCCAAAGGGTCTAAAATACTGGGGCATAAGAAAAATCACTAACAATTGGAGAGGTGGTGATCTCAATAAAAAGTTGCTACGTGCTGAAGCTGAATTGATATTTCAATTCAAAACCTTAGAACCATTTGGTTTAAATGCAGAGCTAGATTTAAATTTTGTAATGCAATAATAAATCCCATGTAATTAAAAACAAATTAAAAACTTTCTTACATATTATATTGAGTTTCAAACTAAACATTATAATTTAGGGTTTAAAATGAACATGATTTTTCACTTTTTACTCATTTTTTTACTTACCATTTATTATTTATTTATTTATTATTAACTATATATTCTTACAATAGACAATAAGAAAATACTAAAAACTACTTAACATCTTTAAATAGCTAGTAAGTCTAAATAAGTTATGGGTTTATACACTATTAAGGGAGACCATTTTTAAGTATATAATCTTCCCCAATCATAATACTCACTAAACACAAGATTAAAATTATATCACTAGATTGTACATTGCCGTAATATATATATTTTTCACATATTGGCAATATAATTTTTTCTTTATACATTAGATATTTTTCACTCTTATTTATTATATATCAATTACACTGATAAGATTAGTTATCACTATTTATATAAATTCATTAAATTTATTAAATTTGTTAAATTTATATAAGTCTATGTAATTATTTATTTACAACACAATAAGGTCCAGTTCACATTATAGATCACTGTAAGATAAACACATGTTTTTCCCCAGATATGAACTTGATAAGGAATTTTATTTATGTTTATTTATGTATAATTCACCATAACAGTATTTGCTTTTTATTCACATATGAATAACATGTGTATACATATTATTTATGTTCTTATTTATGTTCTTCTTTTAATAATAAGATTCTGCTGGTAATGGAGAGATTGTTTGAACCATGGAAAGGATATATCCCTTTAAGGGCTCCATGTACTAAGCAGTCAGCGAGCTACCCGCAACAAATCTTGCGTCCAAACTCGCAAACTGATATGTACAAAGCCGTCAATTATGTAAAAACTCGCATCTTTAAAATTGCGAGCGTACTTATCCGCCATACCTCGCTACCTCTCCATTTTTTACTGTAATTAGACACATTTGACCACCAACTCGCCAAAAACGAATGTACTAAAAAATCTATTTGTCCGCTCGCGTCAATTTCCGCTCCCACCTCGTTATTTTTGCCTCGCCACCTTTTAGGTGGCGGGCAAGGTACAAAACAATAGGAAAGTCACTCTAGACGCCAGTCTAGACATATATAAAAGGCAGTAATATCAGCATTGTACTTACATTGTTCATTTCAGCAGCTATGGAGAGAATTCTGTTTTTGTTTATTCTCCGTTTGATGCAAATCCGGGCTAGAAGACAGAATACTGGAAATGGAGCTAATCGATTGGTTAGAAGAAGGAGAGTTCGAGTCCCCCGTGTATTCCTTCCACGGGTTGGTTTGCACGGCCTTTCTGACCGAGAGATCATACAAAGATTCCGGCTTGATCGTGAATCGATATTACACCTGTATCGAGAGATTGAAGATCATTTGGAGCCGATGACTGCTCGTTCACAAGCTATTCCGGGACTTCTCAAACTATTAGCGGCATTGCATTTTTTTACAACAGGCTCCTTTCAGGCAGTTTCTAGCGTCATTATTGGAATGAGTCAATCTGCTTTTTCACGCCACTTATCCAAAGTAATAGGGGCTATGATGGTTATTTTTCATCGATATGTTTGTTTGCCATCTACCCCTGAAGAATGGCAATCTATCAAGTCAAATTTCTATAGGATGGCTGGGATGCCCAATGTCCTAGGTGCCATAGACTGTACCCATGTTGCTGTAAGACCACTTCAAGCTCGTGAGGAGATCTATAGGAATAGAAAGCATTTCCATTCCTTGAATGTCCAGATGGTCTGTGACCCCCACATGAGGATTATCAGTGTCCGTTCTAACTTTCCTGGCTCCTGTCATGATTCTTACATCTTAAGGCAGACTGGGTTATACAGGAAGTTCGAGGACGGAAATATGCCTGACGGATGGCTTCTAGGTAAGCATAACTGGCGTCTAATATGTCTCTCATTTCAATGTACCTAAATTGCGCCCAATTTGTCGACTGTAATCTGTGTAGTTTAATTGTATAGTTCTGAATCTTTATAATTATTCTTATATTAATATTTATATTTATTATATCTTCTATTAGGAGATGGGGGGTACTCATGTACAGAATGGCTGTTGACTCCCTATAACAACCCACAGACCAGAAGTCAAGTACGTTTCAATGAAGCTCACCGATCTACCAGGGGGATTATTGAGAGGACTTTCGGTCTTTTGAAAATGCGGTTTCGATGTCTTGATCGTTCTGGTGGTGCTATGCAGTATGCACCAGAGAAAGTTGCCAAAATTATATTGGTTTGCTGCATACTGCACAATATTGCAATTAAAAGAGGCTGTCCATTAGAAGATGAAGATCCAATAGATGCTGATGATTTACCAGAAGAAATATGTGTAGAACAAGCTAATAGGCGTGGAAATGCAACAAGGGACATGGTTTCAGAACAATATTTTGTGTTTGAGGATTAAAGTTTCAGTTGATCAATAAAAAGCTTTCTTTATTAACTTGTCTCCATTTTTTTTTAAGAGTTAAGGTTATTAAAAATCACTCATGATAAACAGTTAAATACATAACAGTTGTTGCTCTTCAATTATCAAAGGTTTCAAATAAATAAAGTTTATGATCAAAGTTATTACAGACAATATATTATAGGTAATACATTGTCTTTGTGACATCACACTAGTGTCTACAGCTGCTCTCACTCTTTTACATATGTGATTATTGTAATGTAATCCCTCCATAGCTGATGCTAATTCATTGTATTGTGTCATTGAATTGTAGCTGTAACAAGCGACAGTATATTCAACAGTGCTTTATGTTATCAGATTGGATTTTTGAGTTAAAAAAGACTTGCTAATTTTATTTGTTTTATTCTAACCTCTATTTTTAACAGCTACTAGGTTTTCCCATATTCAAATAAATACCTTAAGGGCTTACTCTTAGCACTTATTTTCTTAACCTTTATAATATATTTTTGCATTCAAGATTTGTTAAAAGAATAGTGGCATATAGAAAATAATGGCAAAATAAATTATTTTATTACAAAATTATAATCTTTAAACATTATATATTAACAATTGTAAACCAAAGTAACTTGTTATACATATAAACACATCTGAAAAAAAAGGAAATGTTTAGAAACCAAATAACAATTGTAAACCAAAATAAATTCTAATACATATAAACACATATGAAACAAAGAAAATGTTTAGAAACAAAATAACAATTGTAAACCAAACAACATTTTAATACATATAAACACATCTTAAAAAAATTAAATGTTTATAAACAAATTAAAAATTGTAAACCAAATTAAATTTTAATACATAAAAACACATCTGAAACAAATAAAATGTTTAGAAACAATAACTATTGTAAACCAAAGTATAAATGTTAATACATATCAACACATCTGAAACAAAGAAAATGTATAGAAACCAAATATCATTTGTAATAACTATCAACATCGATATTTACAAACCTTCATAAAATACATTAATCTACATATACATTATATTTTTCTCTATTTTTCGGGGATACATATCTATATCAATGCGCTAATGATTGACATAACGATTAATCACGTCATCGTCTAACATGTCGCGTCCTGAACCTTTTGGTGCTGGAGAATTGGTGATATTAGTTTATGCCATGGATAAATATTTCCCTAAACGGATTGGTGGTGTGAGGGGAGTGAGACAGGAATGCAGAGACAAAATTATATACGAGATGCTGAGAAGAATGCATCGTATTTCAAAAATTAAAAGAACAAGACGACAGTGTCTTAGAAAATATAGTGATTTGAAGAGAAGAGAACCGAAGTACTATAAATCGTTTCGAAGATTGATAAGGACATGTAAGTTTCAAAATTATATATGAAATAATTTTTAATAATATAAAAAAAGGGTTTATTTTTGAACTGCGTCATCATTGACGAATCCAGGAAAATAATATTTCCTGAGTGTTACTTTGACTATATTAGTATATACAATTGCAAAAAGTTACAAAAGTAAGCATGCAGAACTGAGTTAGTAGATTAAAATTTAACTATATTACTATATACACTTAAAAGGTTAGAAAACTTAGCATACAAAAATGAGTTAGTAGAGTAAAATATAACTATATTAGTATATACCATTGAAACATGCAGAACTGAGTTAGTAGAATAAAATATAAATATATTACTATATAACATTGAAACATGTTAGAAAAGTAAGCATGCAGAACTGAATGTTTTGAAAACAAAAAATTACTTGGAATAATTAATTAAAATTTTATTATTAAATTTTTTTATTATATATATGTTTATAGATATGAGAAGTAGGAGAATGAAGTGTGCACACCCACCACGCTACTTAAGGTCAATGTTGGTGCAAACACCCAGAAGTGAAGCTCTTTCTCCACCTTTGCCAATAACACTATTGGATATTGAATTATCTCCAAATCCATATGTAATTTGTCATAAAGAGACACAGACAGGTAATGACTTATTATTTAAATTTTAAATCATATATTTTAGGTTTTGGCTTAAAAAGTTTTAGCATGCAATATTAATCAAGTTGCTAATTTACTTCTATTATCATTTTTTTCCTCATTAACTTTCTATCTTTATTTGAAAAAGAGGGCATCTAAGCTAAGGAGCCAGCCAATTTTTGGTTGAGCACCATGGACAGCACTCTTTGATTGGTTCTGTCCAATTAGCAAGTACAACACAGTTGGTTCACCAAAAATGGGCTGGCATCTAAACTTAGATTCTTGCTTTTCAAATAAAGATACAAAAAGAATGAAGTAAAATAGAAAGTTTATTTAAATTGCATGCACTATCTGAATCATGAAACTTAGAAATTGGTTTCTATGTCACTTTTAATGATTATTATTATTATTGTTTTAAATAATATATACAAGGTTTTTGATTTAATAGTTTTCTATCTTTGTAATTTCGTTCATAGATATTACCATGGAAGAAATGGAAACTAGTATGGAAATGGAAGAATTTCAAAATCCTGATAGTGTGACAATATTTGAAGCATTGACTTCAGATGATACTCAACCAAGGATAGAAGTTTTACCAACAATGATGGTAGACAAAGGTATGTTTCATACTCAGTAATCTTAAATCTAAGAAAATACAAGTTTTAACTAATACATATATTGTATATTTCAAATAGGAGTTGGCTCAGATGAAAGCTTTAAAGGAGTGGACATAAGTGTAGAAGCTAATATAGTAGATAACGTAGATAACAGCACATCAGGAGGTAATATTTGTGATGAAAAACCCTATGATACATTGAATATGTATATGACAATTGAATTAAAATTTGCTTTTCATTTATTTTTCTACAGATTTATCTTCAACATCAACTATTGAGACTGCAGACAAAAGTACTCAGAGTTGTCTAGAAGATCATGTTAAACAAAAAATTTCTAAAATTAGGGCAACTTTGGGAATGTTAATGGAGCAAGTAGATTTTTTATACCGTAAATATGTAATTTGATTTCATTTTTTGTTTTGTCATGATTAATAACTGAGAAAAACTTGTGTTGAAGAATCAAAAGTGAGTTTGAATTTATGTAAATAAACGTTTTTTTTGCCCATAAAAAAATTTGTCTTTATTAAATAATAACATTTTAAACTTAAAGGGACACTGTATCCAAATTTTATCTTTTGTGATTCAGATAGAGCATGCAATTTTAAGCAACTTTCAAATGTACTCCTATTATCAAATTTGCATGCTCTATCTGAATCACAAAAGAAAAAATTTGAGTACAGTGTCCCTTAAAAATACACCAAAAATAACTTAGTAAACAATATACAGAGTAAAAAAATTAACAGTGACTAACATTTTAAACTTAAAGGGACACTGTATCCAAATTTTATCTTTTGTGATTCAGATAGAGCATGCAATTTTAAGCAACTTTCAAATGTACTCCTATTATCAAATTTGCATGCTCTATCTGAATCACAAAAGAAAAAATTTGAGTACAGTGTCCCTTAAAAATACACCAAAAATAACTTAGTAAACAATATACAGAGTAAAAAAATTAACAGTGACTAACATTTTAAACTTAAAGGGACACTGTATCCAAATTTTATCTTTTGTGATTCAGATAGAGCATGCAATTTTAAGCAACTTTCAAATGTACTCCTATTATCAAATTTGCATGCTCTATCTGAATCACAAAAGAAAAAATTTGAGTACAGTGTCCCTTAAAAATACACCAAAAATAACTTAGTAAACAATATACAGAGTAAAAAAATTAACAGTGACTAACATTTTAAACTTAAAGGGACACTGTATCCAAATTTTATCTTTTGTGATTCAGATAGAGCATGCAATTTTAAGCAACTTTCAAATGTACTCCTATTATCAAATTTGCATGCTCTATCTGAATCACAAAAGAAAAAATTTGAGTACAGTGTCCCTTAAAAATACACCAAAAATAACTTAGTAAACAATATACAGAGTAAAAAAATTAACAGTGACTAACATTTTAAACTTAAAGGGACACTGTATCCAAATTTTATCTTTTGTGATTCAGATAGAGCATGCAATTTTAAGCAACTTTCAAATGTACTCCTATTATCAAATTTGCATGCTCTATATGAATCACAAAAGAAAAAATTTGAGTACAGTGTCCCTTAAAAATACACCAAAAATAACTTAGTAAACAATATACAGAGTAAAAAAATTAACAGTGACTAACATTTTAAACTTAAAGGGACACTGTATCCAAATTTTATCTTTTGTGATTCAGATAGAGCATGCAATTTTAAGCAACTTTCAAATGTACTCCTATTATCAAATTTGCATGCTCTATCTGAATCACAAAAGAAAAAATTTGAGTACAGTGTCCCTTAAAAATACACCAAAAATAACTTAGTAAACAATATACAGAGTAAAAAAATAAACAGTGACTAAATAATACAAAATGTTCACTCCAGACGTGGCCTCTTTGGGTCTGTTGTAGCCTCCCTTTCACTGACAATAGCCAACAGAGATTGTAATGTCCTTTCGCTGATGCTCAAAGCTCTGTTAATTTGATGGTTTTTCTCTTCATCCATCTGCCTCTGCCACTGGAACATCTCTCTTTGCAGCTGTAATTTCTGCATCTCTATCTCATTCCTTTGCCTTTCGATTTCCACATTTTTTTCTGACAGAGCAGCCCAGCGTTCAATATTTGTGTTAATAATGTTTTGCATTTCTCTGTGGTCCTCTCTGTATTGCCTTGCCAGTGTCAACATTTCCCTCAATGCAACATCGCCCAATTGTCCTTCTGCCGGTGTATTGTCAATATTTACACCACCTGTTTGCAGTTCAATTGGTGGTGCCTGTGTTTCAACAGGTTCCTCAATGTTTTCTGGTGTGTGAATTTCATCCGGTTGCGCATCTCCCAAATCTTCAAGAATATCTGGAGTCTCACTTCCATCATGCCCTCCTGGTGGTTCATCTTGAATGGGATTTTCCACTATCGGCATGAGATTGATGGTGATCTCCCTTGATGAGTTTTCTTCTTCTTCTAGATCAAGACATAACAAATTGTTAGTAAATAAAAATAAAATGTTATAAAAACACTTGCAGAAATAGAATAGAAGGAGAGAGCAGATAAAACCTTCATACAACAATTTAAGTTATATTATATATATATACATATGTGATACATACCATCAAATAATGGAGATGAATGTCCAGTCAATCCCTGGAAAAGACGTCCCAAATCACCTATAAAAAAATAAATAACATAAAAATAAATAAATAAAATGCTTTTTTGTCAATGTAACGATATATTCAAAATTATTAATGGAAATGTATTTTGCAATTAACTGGACACTGAAGCAAAAATAATCTTTTTGAGAATAAGATATATTGCATGGAATTTCTATCAGCTTTCTTATGTAATACTATGATCAATTCTCAAAAAGAAAATAATGATAAATTTTAAAAAAATTAGAAAGTTGATTAAAATAGCATGCTCTACACGAATCCTCATATAAAAAAATTTGTACAGTGTCCCTTTCATGAAAATCTATGATCATTGCTATTTGAACTTCAAATTACATTCCATCTGTAAAAGATCTCGAAATAGAATATGTCAATAATGACATTTGACATTTAAAAAAAAAAAAAAAATTGAGAGATAAAAGAGATAAAACACACAACATTGAAATTATTCATTTGTAAAGTACTTACCAGTTGATCTACCAACAGCAGTTTGTGGAGTGCTGGTCCTTAGATCAGGAAGTGTGTCCGCCGAGGAAGTTGTGTGTGTAACATTAGATGATGAGCGTATTAATTGTCCATGTGTAAAACTGGCCGAAGGTCTGGAAACAGCTGCACTGGGTGGTCTTGAAACCGCAGAAGAAGAAGTAGAACAAGTGGGCACTTCGTTACTCCTCACAGGCTCTGCTGTTGTTGGCATCGCTTTAAAAAAAAAAAAAAAATTAGGTTTATTTTTATTTCTAGTTGAAACTGAAAGCTAAAAGTGTTAATAATAATAATTACAGCAGTGAATGCAGGCTCAATCATTAAAGGGACATGCCAACCACCTTTTTTATGATTTGGAAAGAGAATGCAGTTATAAACATCTTTATAATTTACTTATATTATCTAATTTGTTTTATTCTCTTGATATTCTTTGTTGAAAAGCATTTGATTGATGCACAAAGAAGCCTCGTGTGATTGGCTCAACATGTGTATTTATTTTTCTTCAACTAAGGATATCTAGAAAATGAAGCCAAAGAAATAATGGAAGTAATATGTTGTTTAAATTTCAATTCTCTATCCGAATCATTAATAAAAGATTTTGGGTTTAGTGGCCCTTTAAAGGGACATGAAAAAATATAATTACCTTTACAAATTGCATAAGAAAATAACAATATTATTTTAATAGTTTTCAAATTACATTATTTCTATTGTCATTATCTTTTTATGGTTTCTATGCAATACTGGTTTGAAAATAAACACATGGGTGTTATCTTTAGGGATCACTATATTAATAATCAACAAATCTTTAGTTCCGTTAGACCATTAAAAAAAAGGCAGTATAACAATACTATTATTGTACAATCCCTTATACATATATGCGACATAAATGATTACAGTATTTGGGGCCTAAATGGCTTGTACAATCCTTTATACATATATGCGAGATAAATTATTACAGTATTTCGGGCCTAAATGGCTTGTACAATCCCTTATACATATATGCGACATAAATGATTACAGAATTCGGGGCCTAGATGGCATATAGGATACTGAAGCGTAAGAAGTCAGATAATGTTATTTTAAAGAAATATATATTGGAGACAATAACCTATCATAACTTTAAAAAGAACATTTACGTCAACTATGTTGTACATTTACCTCTTAAATCACTGTCACAATCATCGGTTATGCCAGTGATGATCTCTGGTCCCAGACGCTGAACAAGCTTCTGCTCATAGTCATTGAGGTCGGCCACATATGCTGGTCCACCTCCGGTAGCACGTGCCGAATTTTTCTCTCTGGCCAATTTAGCTTTGGCGAAGCATTTGATGTCGTTGTAACGCTTCTTCAGCTGATCGACATCCTTTTTTCCTGGACCCTGGGCACTAACAGCGTCGCTGATCCTTTGCCAGATCTGCTTCCTTCTAGAAAAATTTGTCTGTTTGACACGACATCCAAACAAATAATCATAAGAGTCAATAATCATATCAATCAAAACGACGTTTTGCTGATGAGAAAAGTGAGGATTCTTGGATTTTGAAGCGGTTTCAGATCCAGATGAAGCCATATCGAAATAGTAAATAAAGATCACAAAAACGAGCGCTCTGTAATTACTCTCCAAAAATTTTGGAACAATAATACAGTTGTTTAGAAAACTTGTCCATTTATAGGAGCAAAATTCTATTCCCGCGTCTACTATGACGTTCATGACACCTTACATGTCACGTGTTAACAATTGGCCAGACAATTGAACTGAAAGTTAAGTACATCAGCTTATTCGCGGCGAGCGAGGCGTCAAATTTATCAATATTCCGCCACTGCTCGCGGCGGGCTAGAGGTGTCTATTTATTGTGGGATTATTAGTACATAGCTACAGCGGACACCATTTCGCCCGCGGCGAGTAACGGCGAGTTTAGCCGCGTCTAAAATGACGGATGAATTGACGGCTTAGTACATGGAGCCCTAAGAAAAAACTGAGCACCTAACAAGGAGGAGTCCTAAACAATTATCCTCAATAAAAGGAGAGCAGCAAGCAGTCAGAATTCATCTTGAAAAAAGGCTACATCAGCTGAAACACGTTGATCTGCAACACTGTGATTGTTTTACCATCAAGTCAATACTAACATACAGAGCGCTCTGTTGTTTTCCACTTTGGAACTTTATGAAAACAATCCTAACTGCAATGTAACATTGTTTCCTATTTTCTATCATCAAGCTCGGCTAACTGTGACTCTTAGAATCTGCAGACATCATCAACACGCTGATCTACAGACCACCCGGTAATCCGTGCATCTGATTGGAACAAACTATCATGTGACCCCGCATACGCTGTACAATCCAGCAAATCACAGTATACGTTGGAGCGATACTGTTCACCTGAAAAGTAATCTCCTGTTTATCAAGGGTCTAACGTGTTCACATCTAACCAACTACACTTGTACACGGAGAAGCCTAACAGAAAATAGCTTCGTATTCTGGGTGAGTCAATCTTGTAAAACGAATCATCTATGACACAGACTTTTCTACTTGAACGCAGATTGTCCTTTTAGCCACCCACTGAGCTTTAACTTGAATGTTACATTGATCCAGCCACACAGACTGACTTAGCTGCTTTCCATGCTTTCACTGAACTCTGCTATTTTTTTGCCTGCATTTTTTAATCATTGAACTTTGTTTTTTTTTTATTCATTTTTTAAGCCCACAACGGACTTTTATTTCTATCCCCCATCCTCCTACCACCGGTGTTTTTTTATTTTACCAATTTATTATGTATTTTTAAAGTTAGTCATCATGTATTAGGGTTTATATAAATATATTAAATATATTTTATTGCATTTACATAATCTATGAGCTGTTCCTTATTACTAGCTTATTCTTGTATCTATCAGCTTTATCCTATCCTCTATTTCATCATATTAGCAGCTTTCATTAGCGCACCCTGTATTTGGTTTTTAATAGTTATTGTTTAGAGGTATTTTGGAACTAACCTCTTTTTTTCAGGGTAGCCATTTTTGTGCTAATTTGCAGACCTCCTTTTTTACCTTATATGCATTTTTAGTTCCTGGTCTTATATAGAGGTAGTTTTTTGTTTTTATCATCTTCATTGCTGTTCATTTATTCACTATGGATATCTTTAAAACCAGAATGTCCATGCTGACAGACATTGAACAAATTGAGAATATTGAAACACCAAACACACTGCCAGTCAGCATAGACATGAAATATATGTGTGATGATTTAGAAAAAATCATGACTAAAGAACTAAAACAAAAATTAGAAGTCAGTTTCATGCAGAGATATCTTAATCTAAACATGGTTCCCAGGGGATTAAGACTAATCAAAGACTGCACATTTGATTTACAGGAACCTTTACAATTAGAATGGTACAACACCTTAAAAGATGCTTCCCTTAATTTAATGAGGATTATAATCAAATCACGCAATATTTCACTTAGGGAATTTGAAGATAAATTAAATTATTTAAAGAATGAATTATCACCTTTTAATGAAGATGAGAATTTTAAAACATTACAAAATGAAATCATTACACATTTAAAGGAGATTAAAAAAGAGGTACTTGAAATTAAAAAAATGAATAGAGATAATTCTGATTATAATTTCAAAATAAATAAAGATAAAGACAACAATACAGAAATTTCCACCCCTTCAACCCCTTCTCCTGCTAATGAATCCCAGCCAATAAAAGATGACAAATGGAAACTTTTCTCAAAGAAAAATAGAGACAAAAATTTACACAATACTAGAAATTCCAAACAATCTAATCCATCAAATGGGATGAATTATTATGATAAAAAACATATTAACAATACACATAGAAATTCTAATGCAAACTGTGAAACTCTTGACTGGAGATCAAGATAAACTAACCAACAGAATCAGCATAATAACGAACGCAGACATTATAAAGAGAATTATACATCTAATAGAAATTATAAGGAGAATTACACAACAAATAGAAATGAACATCACAATTCAGGGAACCACTATTCTAGTAACTATCATCCAGAAAATTGGAGAAATAGAAGGACATATTTTAGAGAAGGTTTGTTAATCATTCTTATGGTAGTGATACCAATAGATCAAGAATGAACAATCACAACAATGACTACAACTATACTAGACCCAACTATAGACCAACCCAGTCTAATCACAATTACTGGAACACTCCTCAAAAAATATATGAAAGAGAAGACACATGGCAGATACAAACACATAATAGATTTAATCCACTATTAAATGAACCACAGTATAACAATGGTGAGGAGCACAGACAAAATCAACCCCCAATCCAAAGGGGATCTTTTAACCATCAGAACCCCTCTAGGTCTTTTTTAGAGGAGGATCCCAAAATAAAAGAAAGATTAAAACTAAAAAAAAAAACAAGAGAGGATGCAGAGGAAACAGACCATCTGGAACAGCAAAAAAGAATGAGATAAAGGATTATAAAAATATCTTCAATCTAAGTTCTGTAACAATAAAGGAGGAGGAATATAATGTATTACAAAAAGTCCTATCCTTTGCACTTTCAACCAAGATAAATAAATTCAATACTTTAATCAACATAAATCAATTTATCAGAAGTGCAACCCAGAAAAGATATTTTCTTAAAAATCCTATAACAAGAGGTCTAGAACAAAATCATCTAAATAGAAATAAAATTAATTTCCAACAAACAAATTTGAAACTGAAGTCTAATTTCTATCCCACCACAGAGAAAGGAAAAAACCTTGAACGTTTTGAAAAACTGGTAAAGGAAGATGTTGAAAAAATAAATACAGATAAACAAGTTAAGATGAATCTAACGAAAAAAGAAAGGGAAACTATAAATATACTAAAATCTAATTAGAATATTGTAATAAAACAAGCGGATAAAGGGGGTGGCATTGTCATCCTAGACAAAGAGGCCTACAGAAAAGAAGCTCTGAGATTATTAGAAGACCCCCTCACATACAAGAAAATTACTTTAAATCCTATCAATAAGCAAAAAAGAGATTTAGAAACCCTATTAAAAAAAGCATACAATACAGGTATTATTAATAATAAGGAATATGAATTTTTATATGTCAATCATCCCATCACTCCCACCTTTTACTATTTAACCAAAATTCACAAAAGTTTACAGAATCCACCAGGCAGGCCTATTATCTCAGGGACTAATTCATTAACAGCCAATCTTTCTGAATACATAGATTTTTTTCTCCAGCATTATGTTTTAAAATTACCTTCCTACTTAAAAGATTCAACAGATTTCCTAAATACTCTGCAAACAGTGAAATGGAAAGAGAGCTATACACTCATCACTTGTGATGTTTGTTCACTTTATACCAGTATAAAACACAGTTTAGGTTTAAAAGCTATAGACTATCATCTAGTCAAAGAAGGTGAACTCCACTCTGAACAAATAGATTTTATTAACACCTGCATAAAATTCATTTTAGAAAATAATTCTTTTATTTTTAATGACCAATACTTCCTACAACTGCAAGGGACTGCGATGAGCACCAAGTTCGCCCCAAGCTATGCCAATTTATTTATGGGACATCTTGAAGACATGGTCATCTACAATGGCACTTGGGAGGCGAACTTGGTGCTCTATCGTAGATTTATAGGCAATATTTTTATCATTTGGGAAGGGGATTTAGAATTATTTGAGTTACTTTTAGATGACCTCAGCACAAGCACTTTTGGCCTCAATTTTACTTATGAACATAGTAAACACTCACTAAGTTATCTGGACATTAAAATTGAAGTAAACAATGGTGAGATACACACGAAAACACACTTCAAGGAAGTTGAATCTAATAATTATGTACATAGTCAAAGTTGTCACTATAGAAAATGGATAGAGAACATTCCACCTAACCAATTCTCTAGAATTAGAAAGAATTGCACTACACTAGCTAATTATGATGAACAATCATCATATCTAGAGAGGAAGTTCCTTGAGAAGGGTTATAATAAAAGTAAAATAGAGTCAGCTAAAATCGCAGCTCAAGATAAAAATAGAAGTGACCTTTTAAAGAGAAGGGATAAGACTAATACAATTAGAAACAATACAGGTGTGGACCCACTTTGGATACCATTTATAACTGATTATAACATTCACCATAATCACATTAGATCCATTCTCAATAAACACTGGTATATTTTGCAGAGAGACCCAATTATCGTTGAATTATTACCTGACAAACCAGCAATGGTATTTAAAAAGGCAAGAAATTTAAAAAAACATATTAGCCCCCAGCGCTTTTAAAGATTCAAAGAAAAAATTTATTGAAGGGGATTTTGAATCACACAAATTAAAAGGGTTTTACCCGTGCATAAATTGTAAAGCCTGTAAATTCAGCAATAAAACAAAGTGGATAAAGTCTACTATCACCAATAAAGACTTTGAAATAAGGGACTGTATCAGATGTACTGACATTAATGTGGTATATCTGATACAGTGTCCATGTTTTAAACAGTATTTGGGGGAGACCTCATGCCCCCTCAAAGACAGAATCCGTGAACATCTTTTAAACATCGAACACGGATTCACGGGGCATTTACTATCTAGACATTTCAAAGAATGTCATAATCAAAACACAAAGGGTCTAAAATACTGGGGCATAAGAAAAATCACTAACAATTGGAGAGGTGGTGATCTCAATAAAAAGTTGCTACGTGCTGAAGCTGAATTGATATTTCAATTCAAAACCTTAGAACCATTTGGTTTAAATGCAGAGCTAGATTTAAATTCTGTAATGCATTAATAAATCCCATGTAATTAAAAACAAATTAAAAACTTTCTTACATATTATATTGAGTTTCAAACTAAACATTATAATTTAGGGTTTAAAATGAACATGATTTTTCACTTTTTACTAATTTTTTACTTACCATTTATTATTTATTTATTTATTATTAACTATATATTCTTACAATAGACAATAAGAAAATACTAAAAACTACTTAACATCTTTAAATAGCTAATAAGTCTAAATAAGTTATGGGTTTATACACTGTTAAGGGAGACCATTTTTAAGTATATAATCTTCCCAAATCATAATACTCACTAAACACAAGATTAAAATGATATCACTAGATTGTACATTGCCGTAATATATATATTTTTCACATATTGGCAATATAATTTTTTCTTTATGCATTAGATATTTTTCACTCTTATGTATTATATATCAATTACACTGATAAGATTAGTTATCACTATTTATATAAATTCATTAAATTTATTAAATTTGTTAAATTTATATAAGTCTATGTAATTATTTATTTACAACACAATAAGGTCCAGTTCACATTATAGATCACTGTAAGATAAACACATGTTTTTCCCCAGATATGAACTTGATAAGGAATTTTATTTATGTTTATTTATGTATAATTCACCATAACAGTATTTGCTTTTTATTCACATTTTTATACATGTTATTCATACATGTGTATACATATTATTTATGTTCTTCTTTTAATAATGAGATTCTGCTGGTAATGGAGAGATTGTTTGAACCATGGAAAGGATATATCCCTTTAAGAAAAAACTGAGCACCTAACAAGGAGGAGTCCTAAACAATTATCCTCAATAAAAGGAGAGCAGCAAGCAGTCAGAATTCATCTTGAAAAAGGCTACATCAGCTGAAACGCGTTGATCCGCAACACTGTGATTGTTTTACCATCAAGTCAATACTAACATACAGAGCGCTCTGTTGTTTTCCACTTTGGAACTTTATGAAAACAATCCTAACTGCAATGTAACATTGTTTCCTATTTTCTATCATCAAGCTCGGCTAACTGTGACTCTTAGAATCTGCAGACATCATCGACACGCTGATCTACAGACCACCCGGTAATCCGTGCATCTGATTGGAACAAACTATCACATGACCCTGCATACGCTGTACAATCCAGCAAATCACAGTATACGTTGGAGCGATACTGTTCACCTGAAAGGTAATCTCCTGTTTATCAAGGGTCTAACGTGTTCACATCTAACCAACTACACTTGTACACGGAGAAGCCTAACAGAAAATAGCTTCGTATTCTGGGTGAGTCAATCTTGTGAAACGAATCATCTATGACACAGACTTTTCTACTTGAAAGCAGATTGTCCTTTTAGCCACCCACTGAGCTTTAACTTGAATGTTACATTGATCCAGACAGACTGACTTAGCTGCTTTCCATGCTTTCACTGAACTCTGCTATTTTTTTGCCTGCATTTTTTAATCATTGAACTTAGTTTTTTTGGATTCATTTTTTAAGCCCACAACGGACTTTTATTTCTATCCCCCATCCTCCTACCACCGGTGGTTTTTTATTTTACCAATTTATTATGTATTTTTAAAGTTAGTCATCATGTATTAGGGTTTATATAAATATATTAAATATATTTTATTGCATTTACATAGTCTATGAGCTGTTCCTTATTACTAGCTTATTTTTGTATCTATCAGCTTTATACTATCCTCTATTTCATCATATTAGCAGCTTTCATTAGCGCACCCTGTATTTGGTTTTTAATAGTTGTTTAATGGTGGATGTGTCCACAAATCTTCAAAGACAACCCAGGTTAAGATTTTTTTTTAAAAAAATATTACAATCTTGTTTTTCAAATACAGATAGCAAGATAATTATTATGAATTGCCGAAAACTCTCTCTCTCTATCTCTCTTTTTCTCTATTTCTCTCTTTCTCTCTCTCTCTCTCTCTCTTTTCTCTCTCTCTCTTTCTCTCTCTTTCTCCCTCTCTCTCTTTCTCTCTTCCTCTTCTCTCAGCAATTTTGCTTTGGTCTCTTGGTATTCTTTGTTGAAAGCTAAACATAGGAAGGCTCATATGATCATTTCTAAGCACTTGAAGGCCACTTCTTCTCACATGTTGTTTATTTGCTCATCACAACAGGGGAGAGCTAGTTCATGAAAACCATATAGATAACATTGTTATCACGCACGTGGATTGTGGCAGACACTCTACTAATTTGCTAAAATGAAAGCCAATAGATAATAAAGAAAATGTCATGTGATTAGGGGGCTGTCAGAATATACAAAGATAAAAGTTAATCATAGAGGTAAAAAGTATATCAATATAACAGTGATGGTAATGCTAAACCTGGAAATGGATAATAAAAGGAATTACCTATCTTTTAAAACAAGAAAATATCTGGTGTTGACTGTCCTGGGTGCATGGACAATTTTAAAAAAACACACAGAGAAACTACATAGCTCACTCACAATTTCTCAGCTAAGATGAAAATCAATCATTGAATGGTTGGTTACCGCATTTAGACAAATGGTACAAGCACGGGAACCTCTGAAGCTGCCACACAATGTAAGCTCTCAATCCAACAAACTGTGAAAAAGTTAAAGGGACATTGAACCCAATTTTTTTCTTTTGTGATTCAGATAGAGCATGACATTTTAAGAAACTTTCAAATGTACGCCTATTATCAAATTTTCTTTATTCTCTTGGTATCTTTATTTGAAATGCAAGAATGTAAGTTTAGATGCCGGCCCATTTTTGGTGAACAACCTGGGTTGTCATTGCTGATTGGTGGATAAATGAATCCACCAATAAAAAGTGCTTTCCAGAGGTCTGAACCAAGAAAAAAGCTTAGATGCCTTCTTATTTAAATAAAGATAGCAAGAGAACCAAGAAAAATTGATAATAGGAGTAAATTTGAAATTTGCTTAAAATTGCATGCTCTACCTGAATCGGGTTCAGTGTTCCTTTAAGGGTGCACAGGTAAATAAACCTTCTATTTTTATAACAAATCTTAGATGAGAGATTGCAAAGAAGGCACAGTGAAGTACCAAACAAATATTTCCAGATTTAAATAGGGAATTTAATTTTAAAATACTTTCAAATTTACTCTCATCATCAATTGGGATTTGTTCTTTTTGTATTCTTATTTGAAAGCTAAACCTAGGAGGTTCATATGCTAATTTCTTAGACCTTGAAGACTGCCTCTATTCTGAAATCATTTAGACCACTAGAGGTCATTAGTTAATATGTTTCATATAGATAACATTGAGCTTATGCACGTTAAGTTACCTTGAGGTTAACAGTGATTGGCTAAAATGCAAGTCTGTCTAAAGAACTGAAATAAGGGGGCAGTTTGCAAAAGCCTATATAGAAGGTAAACACAGATATAAAAATGATATTGCTGTAACTTTAAAAAGAAAAACAAAGTCAAGTGTACACCAAAACATTATTTATTTGAAGATATTTTTTTAAAGATCTGTTTTTCAAAAACTTTAAATTGAACAATTGCAAGATCGACAAAATTAACCACTTTCAATCAATGGCAAGACAGTGATAAACAATATGATTTTGTTGATATTTAAATGACAATTATTGCAAAAACATAATAAAAAATAAATCATCTTTTGGATTAAAAAATATATTGTAAAGTAATAATTAATAAATAAAAATACTGTATGTTGCACTGTTAGTACTGACAACATTATTGCCCAAAAAACAGCTGTATATAGTCTGCTCGAGTTTGGACTCCCCTAGCATCATTGCCCTCTAATTGAGGTAGATGTTCACCATACTCGGGGACATCCAAGCTCTCCAGATCTATATCAGGGATTGTAAGGGCAATGTTGTGCAACATACAGCATATAAGGAAAATCAAGGAGACTTTGGAGGGGGCATACTGAAGAACCCCGCCAGAGATGTCTAAGCAGTGGAAACGGCTCTTCAATACGCCAAAGGTGCGCTCAATCACTGATCAGGTGCCAATGTGTGCCTCATTGTAGTGCACCTCTTCCACTCTGTCGGGGTTGTGGATTGGTGTGAACAGCCACGGAAGACACGAATATCCAGAATAACATGTGTAAAATAAATAGAGCATTGATATTAGCAATCAGAATGACTAAAATATATACTATACATATGTTTGAGTATATAAGAGATATTTACCTATCAGGATTCCCTCTGGCATTTGTCCCTCCTGGAACCAATGGAAGATGGCAGAATTCTGGAGGATAAAGGAATCATGGTTGGAGCCAGGGAGTCCAGAGCGTACGCTCATGATCCTCAACCTGGCATCGCAGATGACCTGGATATTCAGTGAGTGGTTGTGCTTCCTGTCCCAGTATGGCTCCTCTCTACCCCTGGGAGGCTGCATCAATATATGCATGCAATATATGGCCCCCAATACTCTTGGCAACCCAACAAGCTGATAAAACTGAAGCTTGACAGCATGCCACTCCTCAGGTGTATTGGGGAAGGGGACATGATGAACTAGGCTTGGTGCAAGGCATTCAGGAAAACCTTCAGATAATGTGTGAAGGCTGCCTGTCTAATACCTAAGCCTAGACCTGTCACAGCTTGGAATGATCCAGTTGACAAAAAATAGAGGACCAATAGTAATTTTACCATTCCAGGGATTGCCCTAGTCCTTGCAGTGAGTGGCTCGAGAGAGTTCTTGATTTTGACATAGAGCCTCTCAATAGAAGCCCTATTTAGTCAACTTCTATGGATCACCTCTCGATCACTGAGGGCATGGAGACCAACCCTAGGCAGGAACACCCTCAGCACCCGCTGGCGTCTTAGTTGTCACACAACCGCAGCCATCAACACCTGTCTTTCCCTGCATCTCCTTAAAAACAGGACAAACTGTAATGCATTTAGTATTTCCATTCTCAAAATAATAATAAATTAAGTGATTTAAATCCCTTTTTATAATGCCAAGTTCTACAGCTGTGAATGATTGCAGTAATTGATTGAATAAGAGATGTGCAACACCTTACATAATAACTGAATTGCAGAATTTCAGTATTATTGCGTCATTTGACAAGAAATTGATTGAATAAGTTATGCACCACACGATTGACCGAATTTCAGTATTATTGCGTCATTTAACTAGCAAATTGATGTGTCTAAATTTATTTGTATAGAATTAGAACATCCAGGTGAGTTCACCAGCTGTAATAATTGCAGTTGTATTCTTTGTGCAATTAACTAAATTACTTATGCACACATGATTATTTAGCTATGGTTGCAATCATAACTCTGATTTTCTGTGTTTAGATGGCAGTGTTGTGGAGGCTTAAAAGGTCAGTAATTATTGTGTTTTTGGAATACCATATTTAAGAACAATGTGATGTTTTAACATTGCCGAACATAACTTAGAAAGAGAATGCAAAGTAGAACATTATGAAATGCAATAATTTGTGCAACCGTTTCAAATGTCTTGCTATCCTTTGTGGGATTGAGAATGCCATTTTAAATTTATTTTACATGTACTTAGTATGCAAGAGTTTTGATTGTGTTGCTATCCTTATTTTGAAAATATTTGACAATTGAATACAGGAATAATGTGGTGTATTAACATTGGCAAACATGACTTAGAAAGAGAATGCAATGTAGAACATTATGAAATGCAATAATTTGTGCAACCGATTCAAATGTCTTTGTGGGATTGAGAATGCCATTTTAAAGTCGTTTCAATGTATTTAGCATGCACAAAGGAAAACAGTGGCATTCAAAATACTTTAAAATGACTTTGAAATGGCATTCTACTTCCCACAAAGGATAGCAAGAGAATGAAAACAGTGCTAATATGGTATTCCTAAAAAAATATAATTACTGACCTTTTAAGCCTCCACGACGCTGCCACCCAAACACAGAAAATCAGTTCAGATTTCATCCATAGCTAAATACTGTGTTGTGCATAAGTAATTTAGGGAATTGCACAAACAATACACCTGCATTTATTACAGCTGATAAACCTGCACAAAGTCGAATGCCATTTTAAAATAATATCAATGTATTTTGCCTGCCACTGTTTTCTGTCTCTTGCTATCCTTCGTTTTAAAATATTTGCAGCGTGAATTGAAGAATAATGTATCACCATTGCAAAATATGACAGAAAGGGAATGCTTTCTAATAACTTTGTGTTGGTGACATTTGTCTTTGCGTCTAGAAAACATTAAACATGGTGCAAATAGATTTTTAAAAAAAATTAAGTTAGCTATATGTTTTGTATTTTATTTTTATCTCTATATCTATTAGTGCGACAATTTTGTGGCAAAATTTTTCAATAAATTTTGAGAAATATTGCCCGCTTGGTTTGTAATGAGAGAAAATATTGTAACATAATCTATAAGTAGTAATGTATTTTTCATTTGTATCCCTATGTCTACTAGTTCACCAAATGTGTATCAATAATATTGTTTGATGTATAAAGGATGTAGACATGTAATAAAGTTTCTAACTTACTTTTATTCTGTAATATACTTCATTCTCTTGCAGCATCGAACATAAGCTTTCTGTGTTTTCCGACTCCGATTGAGTTCTATGGCATCTGCGACCTGAAGGGTTGCGGATTGAAAACTAGGTACGCTGAGTCGGATAAGATGTGAACATAACTGTAGAATTTTTGATAACTTTGTGAGAGCTTCAAATAGTGTTGATTAGGAGGGTGAATGAACACGATTCCGCACGAATTACACAGGTTTTCAACTCGCATCGATCTGCGTCGGATTGAGATCACGGAATCGTATGTTACATTACAAATTTCAACATTTGCCAATCTTGACGCTTTGATAACTACGGCGGATCAATCTTGCAACAATTACGACGCGAAATTCCAGCGTATTTTCAGTTGACGTTTTGATAATTAGGCCCCATGGACTTAACCCCCTGATCTTTGTTTGCAGTTTAGGAATTGCCAATTAAAATATTTCTTTATTTGTAAAGTTAATCTTCAGTTGGTTAATACAGCCCATGAATAAATAATTTGGTGCATTAGATATTTGTGTGCTAAGCTATTTTAAGTGACATAAATGGTAACATAAAGAGATGTTCCTGTAAGATTAAATAAAGCATGATGCATTTCTGGCAATAAAACAAAAACAGGACAGCCACACAGATGAGGAACAGACTGATGCTACTTATATAAGAAATGTATCATTAAGAGGCATGAGCTAGCTGCACAGCATATATATATATATATATATATATATATATATATATATATATATATATATATATATATATATATATATATATACTGTATATAAAAGCAAGTAAGGTAAGTGGGTTATTATTTATATTTTCTTTGACACCAACCAGTTCTGCAGACAGCAACATTGTGTGGAGATGAATTTTATTAATTGTACAATGTACCTAAGATTTACATGTAAATCAATCTGTTTTGCACTTCATCCATTTTCTATGCTACAATGTCTTCATAATGAAATATCCCAATACTAGCTTACATTTTTACAAAAGGATGAATAATGACATTCCCTGTGTATTGTAAACTTTAAGTTTGATGTGTAAGACATGTTGAGAGCTTTTCTCAAATGGAGTGAAGAAATTAACCCATTGACTACCCAATAGGTATGCAACACAGTCCTGTTTGTCAGTCATGTGTTAATAATTAGCCCTCATCAAAACTTTCCTTCAGAAACAAATTAATTTCTGTTGGGATGTGTAAATGCCAATATAATTACAAATGACTGTGAAATAGCTTGCATTTCTTTTTAATAATGTCAAAGGGATATTTTTCTCATAGCTGTACAGGTAAATGCTAAAGGTTATGCGTGCACTAGCTTGTGTGCAATTTATGTCTATACAAGGAACAATAAAATAAGTCACTGATGTAATGCAATATGCTACGTTTGGATTTATCATAGAGCAGGACATATTAAATTAGTCTCAAAATGCTAACTGTGCATATATGTTCATGTAATTTGCTAGCAGTCTTAAGCACAACATCTATTTGAGGAGCACAATTGATTAAAACATCTGGTTGATTAAAAAAAAAACTTAATTGTAAAAGTCAAAAACAAATCTGCATTTTTTTCTTAATCTTTTTTTACTATTCTGAAAAAAATTAAATAAGTTGTTTGGGTTTCAAGGGATTTGTTAAATTCTTTTCATTAAGAAAAACCTTCAACTGACAGCAAATATTTTTTAAAGCAATGCAATGTTACTGAAATACACCAGAGTTTCTTCCTGTCTGACATGTATATCCTGATGCAGGTTTTAGTATTACTGAACATCCACTGCTTCCATGATGTCCTGTATTGTAAGTCAGATTAAACAAACTGGTACTGCCTTTGTAAAGCTATAAATAAGGGGAGTTCAACTTTAGGGTTAAGTCAAACATTCTACTTCTTTTTCTCTGGGCCCTCACTACTCACACCTCTTTGTATATGCAGGAAACAAAATGCTCCTCATCTCTCTAAATACTTTTTGTATATACTCACTTTCTTACCAGGGGATACAGCATTGAACTGCCCCCCCCCTAGCATATTGGCTGCCCCCACGTGTCCCCCCACTTGGTTTCCCATCACCTCTCCACCCAGGCTTCCGCTATATACATCTGGCCCGCCCACAGACTATCCGACCCGCCCACAGACTATCCGGCTCAAACTGCCACCGGTGTGATTTGTGCAGGACTTTATCAAAAAATTTGCTAAACACTTTTTACATATGTATTTTTGTATCAAATCAAAGAATGTTTAAATTATGTTGACTGACCCTTAATAAAAAAAATAAAGCAGTGTAGCCTCTCATGGCTTTAAACAATTTTTTCTCAATGTTAAAGGGACATAAAACCCACATTTTTTCTTTCATGATTCAGAAAGTGAATACAATTTTTTTAAAAATATTTCTAATTTACTACTATTTACAGATTTGCTTTGTTCTTATGTTATTCTTTGTTGGATAGATATCTAGATAGGTAACGTGCACAGGTCTGGAGCACTACATGACAGGAAATAGTGCTGTCATCTAGGACTCTTGCTAATGTTTATCATTGTTGCAAAGCTGCTGCCATAATGTGCTGCAGACACGTGCACACTCCTGAACTTACCTTCCTGCTTTTCAACAAAGGATAACAAGAAAACAAAGACCATTTAATAATTGAAGTACATTGGAAAGTTGTTTTAAATTGTATGTTCTATCTGAATCATGAAATAATTGTTTTGGGCTTTATGTCCCTTTAATATGCACAAGGCACAAGAGACAGCAAGTTAAACTCTTTTACTGCATGTACTCATTATTGGTCATTATAACTCAGTATAATTACTTTCCTAAAAGGACATTAAACTGTAAAAAAATATATCATGAGTATTAAAGAGCACTATTTAAATGTGTTAAAATAATTCTGGACAAAAAATATATAAGTTAAAGCTGTTTATTTTGAATCTGCTACTGAAAAAAGTCCATGGGGTAAGAAGCAGCGGTCGTAAGACTGAAATCATCACGATTCAATACGATCAGGATGATTGACACCCCCTGCTAGCGGTCGATTGGCCGCCGGTGACCAGGGAGCGGCATTGCACAAGCATTTCACTAGAAAATGCTGTTGGCATTTAGCAATGTCGGGTGGACAAAATTTGCTATAGCGAATTATGTCCGCCCAGCACTTGTTAAATTAACCCCCTGATCTGTGCACTACTAGTGTGCGTACTTGATGATTATTGGATGATTATAAAACCTCCCCCAGATCTATTAGTGAAGAGTGACACAAGAACATTTTACAAAATAAATTAACATCATTTTAATACATTTTAAATGGCCCTCTTTTTGCAAAAAAACTCCTTTAATGCCACTTTAAATAATTCTTGAAAAATAATGCTTTTGTTTCATGTAATTTAACATTTTATTTGATATATTTATTAGTTAATGAACTGAATGAATAAGAAATGTTTCTATAACTAATATACAAATTATTTTTAAAATAAAACTGAAAGCTTCACTGTAAGTTACAGTAATACTTTGATTTATTTTTCTCTCAATAAAAGTAATCACCGACTTTGTCTGGTATCCTGTTGCTGACAGAACAGTAAATCCAGTCCCTTGTTTTCTCCCTAGGAAATGACTTCTGTTTATGCAAAGAACATAAACCTATAAACCACACACTTGTAAACTTTCAGTTTTCTCCCTTCACCCCCCACATTATCCAATAAAGCAGGAAAATCCCAAAAGATATATAGGTGCAGATGTTACAGCTTATTGTCAGCAGTCATTCTGTTAACAGAAGAGTAGATAAATAAGTGGATGGTTTGTCAGGTGATTCACTCATGGGGGTTTAAGGTATTTTAGCTCCTTTAGCTCTGAATGAGAATGCAATTAGCTTCATTATCTTTGGGCCCTTTAGCATTGAAAGGATTAACATTTTTGACATCTTGCTTTGGCTTATTTTCATTCAAAGTAAACATTGACAAAATGAGTATGTACATAGTATCACCTTAGTGTGATGGCAATTCCATCTGACATGTGTGCCATGTAATGAAATCTAAAGTATTAAGCCGTTCTGACTATCCCAGAGGTCAGCAAACTTATTCTGTAAATGGTAGATAGTAAAAATGTTAGGCTTTGTAGTCCAAAAGGTAAAATCAAAGACAATATGGACATATTTCTATAACAAGAGATAAAACAACGAATAAGCCCCAAACTCACTTTGGTTGCAGGCTAATTTTATTTTATTTTTACTTGTATTAATAAATTCTGCGTGGTTAGATTCAATTATAAATTGTCTGTTTTTGACTGTTGCTTTCCTTTGATTTGGGACTATTATGAAACACTATAAAGCCAAGAAAAGTGGTTTCTGTTATTACTCAACTCTGCTGTTGTAGAGCAAAAGAAGACATAGGACTCCATGTTTGATGGGCAAGTAGACAAGCATGGCAACTTGGGAACCTGTTTGCCTGACTTTGCGGCAAATGGGCAGTGAACACTATGGGGCCGATTTATCAATGTCTGTCCAGCATGATACGCTGTAGCGTATCATGTCCGACAGACATTGCTGAATGCCAACAGCATACGCTGTCAGCATTTAACATTGAACAAGCAGTTCACCAGAACTGCTTGTGCAATGCCGCCCCCTGCAGATTTGCGGCCAATCGACTGCTAGAAGAGGGTGTTAATCAGCCCAATCGTATAGGATCGGGTGGATTGCAGACCGCGGCCTCAAAGGCAGCGGACCAGTTATGGAGCAGCGGTCTTTAGACTGGTGCTTTATAACTGCTGTTTCCGACAAGCCTGAAGCTCCTCTCCCAGGAACCTGTCTGCTCAGCACTGTGGTTAACAGGAAGTAGACACTGCCCACATCTAACCCTTTAATGACCTGATGTACCATGCACGTCACTGGCTGTTAAGGAATTCTAGCGCAACCAATAGCATGAGATCAGGGCTTGTCAATCATCTTGTTTAAATCGGATCAGGATGATATAACTCTGTAACCCATGAACAATGAGAGATAAACTGCAACACACCTTTATGTTAAAAACAAACTGTGGCTTATTATACCTTTAAACCAACAATTTCACATGTTTGGTGTGTCATTAAACAATTAAATACTAAAATACATTTTCTTTCTTAAGTAAAACTTTCTTTAGAATTTCATGGCAGTCTTTCTTTGATCTTCTTTCTGCATAGAGCTCTTCTTGCCCTTCTTGCACATATTACAAACACATAAATGATGGAACTTTCATACTTAAGAGTCCTAGCTATGTGCACCACTGGAAACGCATAATTAGTTGGGGGGTCTTTTGTAGGCTCAAAACAAAATATTAATTTTGTAAGGTCTTAACCTTCAAATTAGAAAATTCCCATGAAATTCAAATATTTATTTCCCTGAACCTTAAAACATAAAAGAAAATTACAATTTCAAGAGTAAATCAATAGGAACAAAAAATAGGTTCGATTTTTTCCCACTTTGACTGATTGTTACCACTGCCTCACAGCTGGCCTAATATTATGCAAATTGACATCTTGGTGGGATGGGAATTCCACCTAATATTTGTGCCATTTATTCAGTAGAATCAAAATTGTCAAGTAGTTTTGATTATCTAAAATGTTATGTGAATGTGTGAAATTTGAAACTTATAATTCTTTTTTATCACATTTTGACTGATTTTTCTATTGCTTTAGGGAATCACTGCTTACATTATATTATGCACAGTTAGAAATTATGATTGTAAAATTAGAGGCAATGAAATTATATTTTTTTTTATATAATTTGCCATAGTACGATTATGATAGCTTTAGAGAAAAATAACTGACTTTACTAAAATTATGCGCGTATTTTGAATTAAAATACCACTCAATACAATAGAATTGTATAATTAACAAGTGCATTCTAAAAAAACAATGCAATAACACTTACTTTGAATTTCAAATAAGCAGTAGATTTCTTTCTGTCAAATTTATTTTTTCTACTATTTTCCGCCCCCCCTGAATCATGTGACAGACATCAGCCAACCACAGACTAGTATACATATAGTATACATAGATTGTGCACATGCTCAGTAGGAGCTTGTTTCCCAGAAAGTGTGAATATAAAAAGACTGTGCAAAAATTTGAAAATGGAAGTAAATTGGAATGTGGCTTCAAACTGCATGCTATATCTAAATCATAAAAGTTTATTTTGACTTGAGTGCCCCTTTAAAGGGATATGAAACCCAAATTTTTTCTTTCGTGATTTAGAAAGAGCATGTCATTTTAAACAACTTTCTAATTTACTTCTATTATCTCATTTGCTTCATTCTCTTGATATCACTTGCTGAAAAGCATATCTAGATATGCTCAGTAGCTGCTGATTGGTTGCTGCACATAGAGGCCTTGTGTGATTGGCTCACACATGTGCATTGCTATTTCTTCAACAAAGGATATCTAAAGAATTGAGCAAATTAGATAATAGAAGTAAATGGAAAGTTGTTTAAAATTGCATGCCCTATCTGAATCATGAAAGTTTAATTTTGACTAGACTGTCCCTTTAACAATTAATTTATTTTCTTCCTCTAACAGTAATAAAAACAAAGTGAAACATTTATTAACTTTGCCATTACACTGCTGCTTCAGCACAGTGGGCAGAATAGATTCTGATTGGCTGTACCTCGTAATCAGTAAAATGTTGGGGGAAAAGCAAAATGTTAACCCCTTAATGACAGAGGCAAGTGTTAACGATTGGAATGCAAACATTAAGAGGAAACAGGAGACATCCTTCACATAGCACTGAAAAATCTGAGAATGTTTCTTTGCCAACTTTCTACCCAAATGTTTAAACCACAAATACAGTATATGTTGTAATTCTTCATTTAGGACTTATAATTTTAGAATTCTACCATTCCTATTTAAAACTAAGCTGTTTTTTTAGTGATAATAATTTGACTTAGCCCCTCCCTCTAGTTTAAATTAATATACATTTTAGGCTAAATTTTCAGGGTCTGCTCAAAACATTGTGCTGCCATGGAACAAGAATAAAATGACGTCCCTCGACTCTTTGAACACTACAGTCTAAACCCAACCAGATTCAGTTGTCTCAGTGACTAAAATTCAGCATATTAAAATTCAAATGAGAACATGCAGATGGCATCATATAAAGTTTTTTTTTAAAAAAGCTGTTATCCAGAATATGTTCTTAGTTCTAATATGCTCTTCCTATGTGCTGCCCCTTTTAAGTGTTAAAAACTGGAAACTCTGTAATAGTGATACCACAGATAACCTATAGGAGGCGCTAAGCAACAGTGATAAATGTTACCCAAGTGTAAATAAACATTTAAAAACCCCAAAAATGTAAAAAAATGTGGAGATAGTAAAATAAAATACAAGAATAATTAAAAGAATTATTATAATCAACAGATGAATGTATATATGTATATACACACATGGCACTGGGTAGTGGCCAATATGAACGGTATATGTAGACAGTCCCACAAAAGTCCGTATGAGGAAAAAGGCAGCTCTCGGTCTTCACTTCACAAGTGATGCAACTTCTGAGATGGAAAACTGTAATCAAAACAAAAACAGAGGCGCCACATGTGTAGGTCAATGGAAACCACAAAAACCAAACTGGACAAGATACAGGGTACTCACAAATGTGAAGGCACTCTCTTGTGCCTATTAGAAGCAGGCTGGTATTCAATCAGCAAACCAGCTGGCTGCATGAAGGAATCCCCGTCGTTATGTCTTGTAACAGTAGATCTCCTCGTTTCTCGGGGGTAACCCCGTTTCCTCAGGCTTGTATAACTATTTATACAAGCCTGAGGAAACAGGGTTACCCCCGAGAAACGCGTTGCTGTTTATCTCTATATGCTATAGGAGATTTGATTTTAACACACCAGCTGTAATGTGTTACATTGCTGGCTATTTTATTTTGTACAATGAATGCTAGTTTTATTATTTACCAAGTCTGGTGTGTTTATCAATCTCCCTTCAAGTAACCCAAGGGCTGTTTAGCCTTTCTCCCCTGTTCCAATCCATAGGAAGCTATTTAGGCAAGGGTTGCCGCTCAGGAGATCCACTGTTACAAGACATCACAACGGGGATTCCTTCATACAGCCAGCTGGTTTGCTGATTGAATACCAGCCTGCTTCTAATAGGCACAAGAGAGTGCCTTCACGTTTGTGAGTACCCTGTATCTTGTCCAGTTTGGTTTTTGTGGTTTCCATTGACCTACACATGTGGCGCCTCTGTTTTTGTTTTGATTACAGTTTTCCACCCTTTTAAGTGTTGCCTGGTCCAATTATAGAGCTGCCCCTGGTCACTTTATGTAAGTACAAGCAACATTTTTTCTTTATTTATGTTTTACATAGGTTGACATGGTACTGTTTGCTGTAACTGTGTCTAAAAATCCTCATGTCATGGTATTGAGAAATATCCTATTTTCACATCATGCCATAAATTAACTGATGTTCAGGGTTTGTAGTAGTAGCCAGTAATATACCAGATTTCAGCCAAATTCATTTAAACATTTCAAAGTTATTAGGTTTTGTAAAAATGGTAAACTGGTATTTAAAATGGAATTCTCTATTGAGCTCAAACAATATATTTTAGATTTTCATACATTTTTACTCAAACATGTCAATATGTTTCTCTAAAATAATGGTTTAGGTTACTTTAACATGACTATAGAGAAATCACATAAACAGCACATTTTGTATTTAATTATAGAAAGATCAGAGCTGATTTTCTGCAACAATTGTTTAAAAAACTGTAGGGATCTGACCTAATCATATCAAGGAAATATTAACTTTAAAGGTATATGAATTCTTACTGTGCGACTGAATGCTTTCTCAATTTAATGACTATTAGCATGGATTACATGGTGGGACCACACAAGTATCTTCTAAATCCTTAGAGATGCCTTTATGAAACTCCATGAACTTGAAAAGGGCCAGAACTTCAGGGGTCTTATGACACATGATTGACCTTTAAGGGCAGATTCCTTTATGCTACATTGTATTTTAGACTGGGCATAACGTTGTTGTTTTTTTTTTTCAAAATTTGTATTTTGGATAGTTTACTTTAAACTCTAAATACAAATGTAGATTATAAATATTACATTCTATACAATTGTTATCCATATTTCACCATATTTGGAAGAAAATGTATAAAATAGTAAAAACATAAGTTAAAAGACACGTCTTAATAATGTAGTAATGTTCTAATGTTATTTATTTAAGACCAAAAGTTCAGTTTGTTAGCATTTACTTAGAATGTGACACCAATTTTCACAGTGGTTAAACATACAAAAAATAACCTACAATTAACTTTACCTGAAACGCAATGCTGAAGACTCAACTCACAAGAGATTATGCTTTCAAGGTAAAATAACACAAGTGATATAGATGGTGGAGTATTTGAGGGAAAAGACTTGTTTATTTTCCAACCATTAATGGGGATTTGGTCTTAAGAGACTAATAATTGTGTGGAAGGTAGTTTTTAAATGAGAATCCAAGGACACTGGTGTTAGCAGAAAAATAACAAAAGTGCACACGCAGAAGAAAAAATAATGTGAGTGGGGATTTTCTAAAACCTACTTTTGAGACAGGAATAGTAAAGGTTAAGATGAATAGATGGGTGAAAACAATTTTATTGAGTAATGGGGCATCAAGGGGCTTATTATAAGTTATAGATGAAGTCAAGAAAAAATGATAAAGTAAACATTATATAACTAATGGAAAAGAAATGAGATTTAAAATTATAAATACAATGAGAAGCAGAAACTAGGGACACTAGGTTATCCTCTATATTTTATTGTCATTTAGTAGATACCTTAGGCAAATAGGATTTAAGAGGGTGGAATGCTTTGTTGGATACAGATATCAAAAGGGTGTTAATTCATTGGGCCCCATGTACTAACAGGCGGGCAGACAGCTTCTCAAATTGCAAAGCTGTCCACCCGCCTTCTCTAAATACAGGCAGCGTATCTGTTCGTCCACTGACCCGTATGTATCATTACACATTCATTGGAGTGTGTAATGCCCACCCCTTCAGCCGCGTGACCAATTGCGCAACTGAAGAGGCTGTCAATCACGAGAGCGGACGAACTCTCTGTGATTTCTCTCCGCAACCTCAGAGGTGGCTGAGAGTATAAGAAGCAGCGGTCTAATGACCGCTGCTTCTAACATTGCGTGAAGCAGGCTCAAATATGCGAACCTGCCCCGCAAGGGCTCTCGGGAGCAGCTCTCACTGCTTCGTACATAAAGCTCATTATGCTGATACCATTTAGCTGGTGGTGGTGGTTTAGAAAAAAATATCTCCTTTAATTGTTAGTTATTTGTGCTTTATTGCTATCACTCTCATAATTAGTGCCTTAATGAGAGTAAATAGAAAATAAGAATTTTACATACTAGGTTTTATTCAAATATTAACCCAGTTGTTTTATATAGTAGGGAACTTAAATGCTTCTTTCTCATACAATCACAATAAACAAATCATAACTTACACTGTTTACTCAAATTCAAAGCTGTTTAAAAGTGAACACCACTTAGAGCTGTGTTCTTATACTGGGGATCAGGACCACACAGGTGTTGCTTAAAATGTCTGAGGGTCCAAAGAAGATTTGATAATGAACTGTGCACAGGGAGACAGGAGAGCAGGAGGAGTCTCTAATGCAATGGTCACTAATTTGTGATTACTAACCAAACAGTAGTGAAGCAAATAGGCAGAAAGGAATAGGAGTTTGCTGATGAACTCTGCGTGTTATTCAAATAAATGTCTTCACATACAACCTTGTTCATAATGGACAATTAATGTAGATAAAAAAATGTGTCATGGGACACCGGGGCTATGTGTATGTATGTGTTTGTGTGTGTATGTATAGGTGGGCTGTGGGTGTGTATGTGTGTATGTAAATTTGTATCAGTGTATAACCATTTGGACTTTATTAATAATAGAGGTTTTGGACTATATTATAATATTATAATAATAGTGGTCAATAAAAAAAAATCCTATGTAAAAAGGGGTCCTAGATGAAAAAAGTTGAAGAAGCTCTGGTTTAGAGGACAGACTGCATGTACAGTATTATTTTATATGTGAGGCAAAGTAAAATCTTATCTAGATGGAAATGGATATGGGCCAAAGGACTTATTAAGGTGGTAATGAGTGTAATAGCAAGACAATCCTGCCCCTCTACAAAGACAGTAATTATAAGAGACATGTTAATTTGCTTGTCTTAAAAAATGTCAGAAAACCTGCTTCTAGCACAAAGTCTTTAGAAATAAAGCATGTTCACCTGACATGAAGTAATGTGCCCACATAAATGTATTCACTCTTAAATTCTAAAATTGTAACATTATAATTCTACATGATTTTGACACAGACTTTTACATACACACGAAAAAAGTTGAGTTATATATCACCAACCACAGACACATTTCTATATATTTTTTGGTCCTTTTAAGTATAGTATAGAAATAGATGTGAGTCACTGGATGTGTCCTAGACATTGTCTTCTACAAATACAAAGTGCTTACTTGACTGTATTGTAGTTTACTGTATATATACATATATACTGTATATACATAAAACATCCTATATGTATATAGGATGTATATACAAGGTGGCAATCCTGCATTACATATGAAGTAAAAAATGAGTTATACCAATTAATTAGGTTATTAAAATACATCAAATACATGCAGTAAGAGGATAAGGAAAACATTTCATATTTGCATCTAAAAGCAACACAACTTAAGTTTATATCTGTCGAAATTCAATACCACCTGTTTTAAGGCCACACCTCTTTGTTAGGTGTGCAAGCATTTAGTCTTAAACTGCAAAGAATTAAAGATATATATGTGTGAAAGGTTTATTGATGTATAAAGACTATGGCCTAGATAACAAGAGGATCGAAAAATGATTAGCGCTTTTGAGCACTAACACCTCTCAAGTTAAATCAATAGAAATCTTATTCTAGTGTTCATATTAAAAGTTGAAAGTAAAAAGCTATTGATTGAGTGAAAGCCTCAGATGATCTTACATCTGGAGGTCTGATAGTGTGGCTGTGCTAAATTCCTCTCCCCATGTATTTCTAAGGAGCATGCTTCAAAAACCTGTTCTGGCTTTCACTCGAGAGCCAAGACAAAATTGATTAAACAAATATAGGAGAAATTAAGGGCTTAATGCTTATTTAGAATTACAATCTGGAAGGATAGGAGGGTGAGAAACTGGAGGTGAGGACTTCAAGGGTGAGAATTATGTTAGTACAGGGTTAGATGAGGGCAATTATTAGGTAAGTGGAATTCATTTGTTATTGAGTTGGGTGGTTAAATTACTTTAGGGAGCTTTTAAAGGAATACAGATTAGGAAAAAATCTAACAACGTGAGGAAGTGGGTTGGTGCTGCACAAGAGAAGTACTGCAGTCTTTCTTGGGAAGAGGTAATGGTAACAGATGCAAGAAGCAGGTTATTGTTGGACCTTAGGGGGATATTTTGAGTATATTTCTTGTTTTGTTAGGACAGATAGTGGGGAGCGGAATTGGTAAGGTCTTTGTAGGCCAGGGTGAGAAGTTTGACTTTAATTCTGGTGTGAATAGGGAGCCAGTAAAGGGACTCACAGAGAGGTGCAGCAAAAGCAAAGCAGCGGGAAAAATGGATTAGCCTGAACAAGACACTTAGGATGGATTGAAGGGGGCAGAGAAGGGAGAGAGGAAGGCCAGTTAATAGGTTATTGCAGTAGTCAAGTCAGGAAATTACAAGGAAGTGATTTAGTTGCTAAATGGTGTAACTGCTCATGAACCAATGAATTTTGGAGATATTGTGTAGGTGGTTGTAGCAGAATGTATAGATAATTTAGATATGGGGGGTGAAGGGCATATTGGAGTCAAGTATAACTCTGTGGCAGTGGAATTGGGGTGATGGAGGGATAATGATGCCGCCAAACGTGATAGAAATGTCAGAAATCAGAGTAGAGCTAGAGGGGGGCATTAAAAGTAGCTCAATCTTGGACATGTTAATCTTTAGATGGTAAGAGGCCATCCAGCAAGAAATGCCAGATAAACAGTCGCTAACATGAGAAAGGACAGAGGGAGAAAGAATATGGGTGGAGTAGGTATTTCAACATAAATTCTAAGCACATATTTATAAATTAGACCCTAATACTAGATCTTGGAGGCAGGAGCTGCACATAAATACGTCCGACCGCTTGAGCAGTTGACTTGCTTGAGAGGTAGATCTGAGCATCATCAGCATCGAGTAAATATTTGAAGCTATAGTTGTTGCTAAATTTACACAGTGAAGAAGTATAAATAGTGAAGAGTGGAGGATCCAGGACAGTGCCTTGAGGTACTCCAACTGACAGATGCATTGAAGAGGAGGACTCCCAAGCAAATAACACAGAAAAAGACTTGTTAGAAAGATAAGAGTGGATCCAAGAGTGTGCAGTGTCACAGAGACCAAGCAAGGCGAGAGTCTGAAGGAGGAGGGTGTTGTCAGCTGTATCAAAGGAAGCTGAAAGGTCAAGTAAGATATGTATAGAGTAGTGACCATTAATTTTAGCAGAAAGAATGTTAGCAACCTTTGTGAGGGCACTTTCAGTTGAGTGTTTGGGAGGGAATCAAGATTGCAGGGTTCAAGCATGGAGTGGAGGACAGGAAGAGTATTAGGTGGTCGTAAACTAGTTTTTACAGGAGTTTGTGGAGGCAGTTATATTGGGCAGTAGTTAGTAGGAAAATTAGGGTCAAGGGAGGGTTTTTTGAGTGTGAAGTGTGTATGTTTGAGAGATGGTGGGAATGAACCGATAGAAAGAGTTAGGTTGAAGATGTAAGAGCTGAAATGAAAGTCAAAGACAGAGAATTTATTAGATATGAAAGGATAGGGTAGAGCGGGCAGGTAGTGAGGAAGATAGTAAGGAATCAACTTAATTCTCAGTAGCTGAGGGAAGATACAGAGTGTTTTGTTTACAAAGTAGTCTGCCAGGTCTTGAGCACTAAATGCAGATGAAGGAGGTGGTGCAGGTGGGTAGAGAGAGAGTTGAAAGTAGAGAAGAGTCGTTTAGGGTTTCAGGAGAGAGTAGATATAAGAGAAAAGAAGTAGGTATGCTTGGCTAAGTGAAGGGCAGATGTATATGAATCAAGAATGAACTTAAAGTGGATGTGAAATCGGATTCAGAGTGAGATTTCCTTCAGGCACACTCAGCAGTGCACAAGCATTTTTGCAAGTATACATACATACAGAAAGAGAAGCACACTCTCAAGAATGAATACCAGCTCAATAACTAGCTTGTTCTATGGCAATACCACCTGGGATCAGCCTATTTTATATATATAGAAATTTTGTTTAGCACACCTTACATAAACATAAAGAGTTACATCTTTAGAAGGGCCACCAATAAGACCAAATGTTATTGGAAATGTTAATAATTTCTTTTTAGCAAATATCAAAATGCAAGATGAGTGAACAGAAGAAAAATCTAAATCAAGCTAAGTAAAGCTGTTGACTGCTTTACCTAGTGTGAGAGTGAGCTACATTTAGTTGAATGGTGTGATTTGAAAGCATGTCCGTGACAAGGTTTTTGAAAAAAAAAAAATGCTTCACTGAAGAGGAAAGCTGCACTACAAGATGAGTACAGTTTTAAGGGCCTAATTGTGTATTATAAAATATTTGTTTAAAAATGAAAGGCTATCCTTATGTTACATAATTTGCATATAGGTGTAGATTTATCATAGTGCGAGAGGACATGATACGATGTAGCGTATCATGTCCGCTGCACATCGATAAATGCTGACAGCATACGCGGTTGACATTTATCATTGCACCCTGCAGATTCGCTGCAAATCGGCCGCTAGTAGGTGGTGTCAATCAACCCCATCGTATTAAATCAGGTTGATTTCTGTCAGCGGCCTCAGAGCAGGCGGACAAGTTATGAAGCAGTGGACTTTAGACCACTGCTTCATTACTTCTGTTTCCGGTGAGTCTAAAGGCTCGTGCGGAAACAGGGGCATCAAGCTCCATATGGAGCTTGATAATTCGGCCCCATAGTCTCTTTTAAGTGATATGAAACTCAAGATTTGTCTATAATGATTACGCTGGAGCATGCCATTTTAAACAACTTTGTAATTTACTTCTGGTATTACATTTTCTTCATTCTCTTAGAATCTTTTTTTTAAAAGTAGGGCCGTATGCATAGGAGCCGACCCATATGTGGAGCACTATATGGCAGCAGTTTTGCAAGAATGTTATCCATTTGAAAGATATCGAGATGGCAGCACTATTTCCTGCAATATAGGGCTCCAGATGCTTATCTAGGTATCACTTCAACACGGAATGCCATGGACAGAAAGCAAATCTGAAAATAGAAGTAAATTGGAAACTTTTTTTTTTGTCTGAATCCCAAAAGAAAATATTTGGATTTCATATCCCTTTAAGACTGCAGTTAGATGACACCAGAATGGAGAGTTGCGGTACAGGCTAAAACACTAGCGCTATAGCCCTATCGCCGTAACTTGTAATACGGGTGACCTGCCATTCTGCACACAAAGGCCAATTTTTCAGTGGTATAGCCGTACCGCCAGACTTGTAATTTAGGTGAATATTTGTTAAAAATAGGAATTGGTAGAAACATTCGCAAATACCAAAAATAACATAAACATTTTTCATCTGAATGTTCCAGTATGTCTTGGGTATTCCAACTCAATATGTTCACAAAAAACACATACAGTTTTTGAGCATTAAATTGTAATGTAAGTGTCTACCCTTATCACCTAGAATTTTGTTTAGAGAGAAATACAGCTTTCAAGTTAAAATTTCCCTTGCTCAAATATTTTGAAAAGACTTGCAGTATGGATGTGACTGCATAGATAATCAGGCCAGGCCAGAGAGCTTTAAAGAATAGAAGCCCAGATGAGAGGGAGAAAAAGAGGGAGATGGAGGGAGTGAGAGGAATAAACAGACTGAAATGTCTGGCAGGAGTTTTAATTAAAATAAATAGTATCTCCTTTTTAAACTTTTCAAAACAAACAAAATGGGATTTACTTATACCTTTTTTTAAATGACACATGCATCCAGCAAGTTACTGAACATGTGCTCCTTAAATACATAGATAAAGCAGGTAAAACACTGTGTAATAAGGCTTTAAATTATTCAGACATCTACATTTAGATGGTTGTCCGGCAAGACATTTATTTTGTGGTCTTTTTATTTTTTTTGTGATTATTTATTAAAGACTAAACTATATTTGCTTGATTTTCCTTTCTCTCTTACTAGTATCTGTCATTATAACTCTTTCTTTCTTGACACGAGGCTATTAACCAAGACGGGGGAATGCATTCTGCTAGAAACATTTCAGGAAATGTTGCTTATTTTTGCTGTATAAAATATTCTTCAGAGGAGCTCAAGGCAGTATATTGAACTTTAATGAAATCTAACTCATTACAGCTCAATAACCAGTTTTGGATTTTTTTTTTACTCTCAAGTTCACTGAGAATTTCTTTAGTTTACCAATGTATTACTTCTATTAGGATGTTTTGCTATAACTTTAATTTCCCTATTTTTTTTACAAGAGCATGCATTTAAATTGAGTTTGTGTGTTTAAGGCAATCTTTCATAGGTTTGCACTTTAATAAATGCATCAATATAATAAGTATTCCCAATAGTTGTTGCTACTAACATAACAAAAAAAAATAACAAAAAAAAACTTAACAAGAATAAGGCACATAGGGCCTGATATTCAAAACTTCACCAGCATGGAGAAAAATCACACAAAGGGCGAGATTACGAGTGGAGCGCTATCTTAACATGCAGCCATTTACGGACACACATTAAATAACTAGTCATTACAAGTGGCTGGTTAATTTGACCGCAAGCTCGCAGTTTTATTTTGTACTAAGCATAATTAACCAGAGGTCAGACCTTAAAAATAAAAAGTTTCCCAACTTACCCCCAAAATAAAGAGGACAATACATTAACATGTGCAATTAATATAACCATTCTTATTAAAAAAAACTGCATAAAGCAGTTATTAGGGGTTAAAGTGAGGGGATGTGGGGTGTTAGAAAAATGAAAATCTTCATACCCTCTGCAAAGGCACATAAGTAAATTTATATTTTGACTAGAGATTTTTTTTTTTTACATAAACACATTCTATGATTATGGCTAAACCAAAAACGAGGCAGACAGCTTAGGGTTGTCTATATATTTTTACGAGCAGTACACACCTTGCTATGTATTTTTAACTTTTAAATGTGTTATTTTTAATATCACAGTAGTGAACCGGTCTAGATATTTTATTTTGATCTTGTAGACATATTTTTTGCCATGGTACATGTTTGAGGTATTTTGTATTGGACATAGCTAAGACATTATGAGTCAAGTTATTTCAGTTACGTCATGCCACAAAAGATTAAAACAAATTTAAAAAAAGTCTTAGTGGTGAAATATCCATTAAACACAAAACTGTAATATGTTTAAAAATGTAACATTGCAAAATTACTTTGGTGCATCCTCTATGGAAGGAAAAACATGAGGATTATATTTCTATTTTTTTAATCTCATCAGGTTTAAAATTTTCCTGAGACATTTCAAATTTTGTTTAATTTTAGGAAATATGTCATGTGCCGATTTAGGGCTCATTTCCATTGAGCCGTAATTCGGTTTGTGTGCGCTCGCAACAACCCATTATAATTAAATTTCGACAACTGGACTCCGGCTGCCGAAAACATTATCGTGTCCCATACAAAGTTTTAGAAGCTGCTAATCTTTAAATAATACCCGGCTTTCAATGCCCACGCAAACCGTTAATACACTGTCGGAGGCTGTCGATACAGTAACAAAAATTACACCCAGCTCAACTAGGTGTAAAACAGGAAAAATGTGCTTTTGAGACCTTTTCCCCATTGAAATCTAACCCGACATGTCAAATCCCCTCTATCCGACACCCCCCACTTCGCAACTTATAATAAATGTATTAACCTCTAAACCGTCATGCCCCACAACACAATCTAGCCATTTAAACTATTAACGCCTAAGTCACCATGCCCCACGACGCAATCTAGCTATTTAAACAAATAACTAATCACTAATCCCCCTAATCTAAAAACCCCTAAATTAACCCCATTAAATAATTTAAAATAATCCTAAATTACAATTAAAGTAAAAAAAAACTAACATTACTTTAAAAATAAAAAACCTAAATTTAAATTAATCTAAAATTACAAAAATGAAGAATCAAATCAGCCAATAGGAATGCAACGTACATCATATTTAAATGTGTAACTTGCATTCAATATTCAGTGTACAGCAGTGATCATACGAGGAGGAACCTCCATGCTCCTTGGCTCTGCAGTCGCCTGTCCTCAGATTCAAGTTCAATCGGATTGGCTGATCCAATCAGCCAATCAGATTGAGCTCACATTCTATTGGCTGATCAGAATGTGAGCTCAATCTGATTGGCTGATTGGATCAGCCAATCCGATTGAACTTGAATCTGATTGGCTGATTCAATCAGCCAATCAGATTTTTCCTACCTTAATTCCGATTGGCTGATAGAATCCTATCAGCCAATCGGAATTCGAGGGACACCATCTTGGATGACGTCATTTAAAGGAACCTTCATTCAGACTTAGGACGTCGTTAGAAGAGGATGGATCCGCGTCGGCTGCTTCAAGATGGTCCCGCTCCGCGCCGGATGGAAGAAGATGCCGCCTGTATGAAGATGTCTACCGGTCCAGATGCCCTCTTCTTGCCGGATAAGATGAAGACTTCGGACCCTCTTCTGGACCTCTTCTTGCCGGATAGGATGAAGACTTCGGACCCTCTTCTGGACCGATCGGTTATACCCGGCGTGGTAAAGATAAGGTAGGAAGATCTTCAGGGGCTTAGTGTTAGGTTTTTTAAGGAGGGTTTGGGTTAGATTAGGGGTATGTGGGTGGTGGGTTGTAATGTTGGGGGGGTATTGTATGTTTTTTTACAGGCAAAAGAGCAGAATTCTTTGGGGTATGCCCCGCAAAAGGCCCTTTTAAGGGCTGGTAAGGTAAAAGAGCTGTAAAATATTTATTTTAGAATAGGGTAGGGCATTTTTTTATTTTGGGGGGCTTTGTTATTTTGTTAGGGGGCTTAGAGTAGGTGTAATTAGTTTAAAATTCTTGTAATCTTTTTTATTTTTTGTAATTTAGTGTTTGTTTTTTTTGTAATTTAGTGGGTTTTTTTGTAATTTAGTTTAGTTGATATAATTGTAGATAATTGTAGATTGTTTATTTAATTAATTTATTGATAGTGTAGTGTTAGGTTTAATTGTAACTTAGGTTAGGATTTATTTTACAGGTAATTTTGTAATTATTTTAACTAGTTAACTATTAAATAGTTATTAACTATTTAATAGCTATTGTACCTGGTTAAAATAAATACAAAGTTGCCTGTAAAACAAATATTAATCCTAAAATAGCTACAATATAATTATTATTTATATTGTAGCTATATTAGGGTTTATTTTACAGGTAAGTATTTAGCTTTAAATAGGAATAATTTATTTAATAAGATTTATTTTATTTCATTAGATTTAAATTATATTTAATTTAGGGGGGTGTTAGTGTTAGGGTTAGACTTAGCTTTAGGGGTTAATACATTTATTAGAGTAGCAGGTCCGGTCGGCAGATTAGGGGTTAATACTTGAAGTTAGGTGTTGGCGATGTTAGGGAGGGCAGATTAGGGGTTAATAATTGGAGGTAGGTAGCAGCGACGTTGGGGGGGGCAGATTAGGGGGTAATAAATATTATGTAGGGGTCGGCGATGTTAGGGGCAGCAGATTAGGGGTACATAGGGATAATGTAGGTTGCGGCAGTGTGCGGTCGGCAGATTAGGGGTTAAAAAAATTTAATAGAGTGGCGGCGATATGGGGGGCCTCAGTTTAGGGGTATATAGGTAGTTTATGGGTGTTTTTGTACTTTAGAGCACAGTAGTTAAGAGCTTTATGAACCGGCGTTAGCCCAGAAAGCTCTTAACTCCTGGCTTTTTTCTGCGGCTGGAGTCTTGTCGTTAGATTTCTAACGCTCACTTCAGCCAAGACTCTAAATACCGGCATTAGAAAGATCCCATTGAAAAGATAGGATACACAATTGACGTAAGGGGATCTGCGGTATGGAAAAGTTGCGGCTGGAAAGTGAGCGTTAGACCCTTTCCTACAAGACTCTAAATACCAGCGGTAGGCCAAAACCAGCGTTAGGACCCCCTAACCCTGGTTTTGACGGCTAACGCAGAACTCTAAATCTAGGCGATAGGGATTAGATATACTTTTATATTTTGATAATTTGATTTATTATTTTCTGAAATGTTAGACTTTTTATTTTTTGTAATTTTAGATTAATTTAAAGTTAGGTTTTTTATTTTTAAAGTAATGTTAGGTTTTTTATTTTAATTGTAATTTAGGATTTATTATTTTAATTGTAATTTAGGAGAATTTATGTAATTAGGTTAATTTAGGGGGTGTTAGGTTAGGGGGCTTAGTGATTAATTATTTGCGATATGGGGCATGGCAGTTTAGGTGTTAATAGTTTAAATAGCTAGATTGCATTGTGGGGCATGGCGGATTAGGGGTTAATAGTTTAAATAGATACTTTGCGATATGGGGGTTGGCAGATTAGGGGTTAATACATTAGTTATTGCGGTGGGGGGTTGCGGTTGAGATTTAGATATTGCACATGCTTCAGGTGATTGATTTTATTTTAACAGCGATAAACAGGGAAAATATACGTGTATGTGGTGCCATATATGCGATCGAGTGTAGTGTAAGGTCGGGTTACCAAAGTAGCTTATTAATGTTTTAGAAATCTGGCAACGGGTGGAAGCGTTAACACAACTGTAACTTACACCTACTTGAAAAGAGCAACTGCACGCAAAGCGGAAACTTTTTCAATGGAAACCTGGTACTAAAAGGGAGCCATAAATTACTTTTAGCTGTCGGCCGCTTTGGTAGTTTACGACTCCATTTTTAACAGCTCAAGGGATATGAGGCCTGAGTTGGGTTCAAAGGAATGTCGCCTTTTTAGTATGGTGTCTGCAATTTGATGAGGCATATAGGGATACCACTTGTTTGGGGGTGCTACCTTTTGTGAGGAATGAGAGACACTTCAATTCTGGTCACCCTTTCCTCCCAGAAGGTAGCACCCCAAAACAAGTTTTGCCGTCCCTCCAGCGTTTACCACATCTCCTTGACAAAATATGCATTGTCAATATAGATTATTTAAAGTATTGTAGATATCTTAAAAGGGATTTAATGCTTGCTTGCTATTATTTCAAAAGCAAATATATATATTTCAAAATATATGTTTATGTTTCAAATCATAGAAAGCATCATTAGATACCTTTAGTCTATAGGTATATACAATGTTTTAAACAATATGTATTGTAAATGACTATGCATATCATTTAAAAATTGACCCCTAAACTGTCATACCCTAAAACTAACTGTAGAAGCTAAGGCCCTACACATAAATATTCAATATTTAAAATGATGCATTGTTATGTAGAATCCATAATGTTTAAATATTTGGATATATATTAAAATGTAATTAATGTTGCTTGTTGTGTTTACTATTTGTTATTAAAGACATTATAATTAAGATTAAAGTTCTACATAACTGCATACCTGTTTTGTAAAAAAATAATTTAATGCTACTGACTACTATAACATAAATATATATTAACATTTATATATCTATTTTATCACTAATAACCACAACAAGCTAACAAATACATTTTAATTTATTTACAATACTTATGCATTATGCAATATACATGCATAACAGTTTAAATATTTAATATCAATGCAAGGCCTTACTACATTATTATCTACCATGTTTGAAATGAATTGCATATCATGTATAATGCATATTAGTTTACGTATTGGACATATCAATTAAAATGCCAATATTCTTACTTGATGCATGTATTATTTTAAAAATAAATATATTTTTAAAATAGATAAATTATGTTATAAAAGACAGTTTCATTATAATTATAGTATTACATAACTGCATGCCTGTTTTTTAATAATACAATTGTACTGCTAATGCCTTTTGTAAAATAAATATACATTTTAAAATATATATTTATGTTTACAATAAAAAGAAGAACAAGAAAAAATACATATTCATTTATATACAATAGTTAAGATAATATGCATCATACAGAAGAATGCACACTATTTTAAAAATTGTAGATAAATGCACTGTTTACCCCTTAACTGCCCTAACCTCATCACCTAATTAACCCTCATTCAGGTATGAGGGGAGGTTAGGAGATTAAGCCCTAATAAATGGTAACCATCAATAATCGCCTAAACAATCCCGATGCGGTATGAGGGGTGGTTAGGAGATTAAGGTGTAATAAATGGTAACAATCAATAATCACCTAAACAACACCAAGGGGTGGCTATGAGATTAAGACATTATAAATGTTAACCATCAATCATCATCTTAATAACCCCAATACAGCTATTGGGGGTGGTTAGAAGATTAAGGCCTAATTAATACTAACACTAATCATCTAATCAACCCCCATACAGGTATGGGAGATGGTTAGGCAATTAATGCCTTATAAATACTAACACTAATCACCTAATCAACACCCTACAGGTATGGGGGTGGTTAGGAGATTAAGGCCTACTAAAAGCTAAATGATTAGTGTTAGTATTTAGTAGGCCTTAATCTCCCTTAAATGGATAGAAAGATTTAAATTGAAGTGCGCATCGGTGCATTTCAATTTGAAATAGAAGCTTTTTTGCAATATACTTCCATTAGCAAAAATGCTTCTAGTAAAAGTTATTACTGCCCAGAGAGCAGGTCTGTTGTGTATTGATTTTGTGAAATCGTAATTTGTCTCATACAAGCCACTGCTGACTCTGAGAAGGGGTGTTGTTTAAGTACTGTTGCAAAGGCCCTCACAGCATATGTATGTATGCCACAGAAATACAGTAATAAAATTTTACTAGAAGCATTTTTTTCTAAGTATATTGAAAAAAGGCTTATATTTGACATTGAAATTAACTCTTGCACATTTTAGTTTTGAGCTTTCTATCCCTATAAGCATTATAAGCTACATTGTGACCTAAACAATTCAAAAACAAGCCAAGAAGTCAATGTGAAAAGAGGATTTGTTTCGAGTTTTTTGCTCCTAAATACAAAGGGCTGAGTCAGAAGTTTTGCAAACCGTCCAGTAGTAAAACCTTCCCATCAATTGGAACTGAACTTTAAAAGAGACTTGAACATTTGCAATAGAAGAGTAATTCTAAAGCCTGTAATGGAGAAAAGTGCTCAGTAATTCTCACTTCGCAGGAGAAAAGAAAAGGTTTGTTTTCTGTGCTAAGGTTATGATTATGTAGCGTAGAAAAGTCAAATGTTAATACATTGATTTAAGTAAGTTAATCTTCACAACGTATTTGAATACAATAGTTGGAGTATAGAGGGTAGAAGGATGAGGAAAGGAAGAGGAAAGAGAGGGAGAGAGAGAGAGAGAGAGAGAGAGAGAGAAAGAGAAAAGGAAAAGAAAACAAACAAAGTATCACTAACATAAACACTGATGTTTAACCACTATTAATTTGACAATGGTTTGCCCAAACACACTCTTCCTTATTATTTTATATTTTACACAAGATAACAACTTATTTTTATGTTTACAAATAGAAGAGTTAGAGATGGCGCTTAGTAAAAAAGATCACATATACAGCCTAATATAAAGAGTGAATATTGGACATAGAAATTACGGACATAGAAATTATATCCCTATGTATTATATAAAAATCTAAAACATAACATAATTCATATAATATAGTATCACAATTTAAAAAAAATATATAAATCAATATTCTGCAGGTCCCAATAAATATGTATGTAAACCAGAGAATATATACTTAACGGATATGTCAAACTATTTATAATTCAATCCTAACAAGATATATATACAATTAATACAATCTTAAAAATGATACAATAAATAAAATTGTTAAAAGATGCTTTAGCTCATGCGTTAATTCATCAATATTGCAAAATGTAATCAGAAAAAATCGGTGCAAGTGAAGTCCTTCAATCTCGATAACTTGTGCCAGAGATGGGGATATAAGCTCTCTCCCCCTATCAGATGTGCACTTACTTGGTTTAACCTCAATCACATATGAGGTAGGTATCAGGCACTCCCAGAGTATGGATAGTAGATTAGGTGGATTTGATCTTCAGATCACACAGCAGGCAGAAACTTCCGGTATTACCCTCAATTCAGTCTCCCTCCATTCAAATGTAAAGCGATATGGCCACAGATATGGAGAGAAAACACAAACCAAAGAGGGCTAATAGTGTTATACCCTTTATTACAATCCAAATACAAAATAAGCGGTAGTTATTTCAACTCACACTTTACAACTTCAATACAATGAGGTATCTTAAAAACATTTGAAATCACAGTTCCTCTGCACACTTTACTACAGTTCATATAGCACACTGGAAGTTGTACAGTTTTCTTTACCACGTAATATCCTTCTCATAGAGAGGCCTTCAGCCTCAAAACAGTTTTACAAATAAACCTTACGCGTTTCGAAGGGCCTGTAATAGTTTCACTTTTTCATCAGAGGTTTATTTGTAAAACTGTTTTGAGGCTGAAGGCCTCTCTATGAGAAGGATATTACGTGGTAAAGAAAACTGTACAACTTCCAGTGTGCTATATGAACTGTGGTAAAGTGTGCAGAGGAACTGTGATTTCAAACGTTTTTAAGATACCTCATTGTATTGAGGTTGTAAAGTGTGAGTTGAAATAACTACCGCTTATTTTGTATTTGACTTGTAATAAAGGGTATAACACTATTAGCCCTCTTTGGTTTGTGTTTCCTCTCCATATCTGTGGCCATATCGCTTTACATTTGAATGGAGGGAGACTGAATTGAGGGTAATACCGGAAGTTTCTGCCTGCTGTGTGATCTGAAGATCAAATTCACCTAATCTACTATCCATACTCTCGGAGTGCCTGATACTTACCTCATATGTGATTGAGGTTAAACCAAGTAAGTGCACATCTGATAGGGGGAGAGAGCTTATATCCCCATCTCTGGCACAAGTTATCGAGATTGAAGGACTTCACTTGCACCGATTTTTTCTGATTACATTTTGCAATATTGATGAATTAACGCATGAACTAACGCATCTTTTAAAATTTTTATTTATTGTATTATTTTTAAGATTGTATTAATTGTATATATATCTTGTTAGGATTGAATTATAAATAGTTTGACATATCCGTTAAGTATATATTCTCTGGTTTACATACATATTTATTGGGACCTGCAGAATATTGATTTATATATCTTTTTAAATTGTGATACTATATTACATGATTTCTGTTCTGTTTTAGATTTTTATATAATACATACGGATATAATTTCTATGTCCGTAATTTCTAGGTCCAATATTCACTTTATATTAGGCTGTATATATGATCTTTTTGATTAAGTGCCATCTCTAACTCTTCTATTTGTATTTGTTATTTTGAAAAGGTCCTTGGGGACTTATCTATTATATGGCAATTGGCTGCTTAGTCTTTTAGCTCTATCTATACCTTTTTATACTAGATATCCCTCACCAGTAGCACTTTTGGAGCTTACGTGTGGACCTCCTGTCCCCAGGTATTCTAATATTTGTACTATATTATTTTTATGTTTATACATTTTTGTAAGGGTTTTATTCAGATACACTACACAATTTAAGGAGTTTAAGTATAGTCAAGTTTAGTCAATGGATAAGTATATTTCTAGTTCTAAGAACAGAATGCTAACAATGGCTACTGGAGGAGAAACACAAGAATAGAAGACAAATAGCAGTAACCCTGAATTTAGGAATGGAGTATTGAAAAAAGGTCAAACATGAGAAAATATTGACAAATATATAATAGTTAGACTCTTGTCAGAATTCACAGAAAGATTAAAATGCCAGATTACAAGTAGTGCGCTATTAAGTGCTTTCACTCGCACACAAACACCGTCAGAAATAAAGCTTTAACATGCGGGATAGAGCGCATATTACAAGTTTAAAGTAAATTGTTTGCTAACACCCGCTAACGGCAATACTTCAGATATCATGATTGCGCTAACTTCTTCTCTCCATAGACTTCAATGGAGCACGCATACATACATACACATATTTAGACATAAATATGAATGTATATCTATATCTGTCTATCTATCTATCTATCTATCTATCTATCTATCTATCTATCTATATACAGTAGATAGATAGATAGATAGATAGATAGATAGATATGTTGTAACCTTTTCCATTTAAATATCTTGTCATATACCATGTACCTTTTAACCCTTAAAATTATTATTTTTTTAAATATTTATATGACTATTTTTATTAGTATATATATAGTATTACACTATATTTTAATTTATTTACATTCGCCTAGATTACGAGTCTTGCGTTAGCCTTAAAAAGCAGCGTTGAGAGGTACCAACACCCGCTGGTATTATGAGTCTGGCAGGTACAGGTGTACCTCTCACTTTTCTTCTGCGACTCGAGCTTACCGCAAATCCCCTTACGTCAATTGCGTATCCTATCTTTTTAATGGGATTTTCCTAACGCCAGTATTACGAGTCTTGGAGAAAGTGAGCGGTACATCCTCTCCTTTCAAGACTCCTACCGCATTTAAAAGTCAGTAGTTAAGAGTTTTATGGGCTAACGCCATAACATAAAACTCTTAACTAAAGTGCTAAAAAGTACACTAACACCCATAAACTAACTATTAACCCCTAAACTGAGGCCCCCCCACATCGCAAAAACTTAAATAAAGTTTTTAACCCCTAAACCGCCACACTCCCACCTCGCAATCACTAGTTACATTTTATTAACCCCTAATCTGCCGTCCCTAACATCGCCGACACCTGCCTACTTTTATTAACCCCTAATCTGCCACCCCCAACGTCGCCGCCACTATATTAAATTTATTAACCCCTAAACCTAAGTCTAAACCTAAGTCTATTCCCCCCTAACTTAAATATAATTTAAATAAAACAAAATAAAATTACTACAATTAAATAAATTATTCCTATTTAAAACTAAATACTTACCAATAAAATAAACCCTAAGATAGCTACAATATAACTAATAGTTACATTGTATCTATCTTAGGGATTATTTTTATTTTACAGGTAACTTTTTATTTATTTTAACTAGGTACAATAGTTATTAAATAGTTATTAACTATTTAATAACTTCCTAGTTAAAATAAATACAAATTTACCTGTAAAATAAATCCTAACCTAAATTACAATTACACCTAACACTACACTATAATTAAATTAATTTACTAAATTACCTACAATTAACTACAATTAAATAAAATAAACTAAAGTACGAAAAAAAACACTAAATTACAGAAAATAATAAAATAATTACAATTTTTTAAAACTAATTACACCTAATCTAATCCCCCTAATAAAATAAAAAAGCCCCCCAAAATAATAAAATTCCCTACCCTATACTAAATTAAAAATAGCCCTTAAAAGGGCTTTTTGCGGGGCATTGCCTCAAAGTAATCAGCTCTTTTACCTGAAATAAAAAAGCCAGCCGAGGCGGAGCATCCATCCAGACCAACAACTACATGACGAATGACGGTTCCTTTAAATGACGTCATCCAAGATGGTGTCCCTTGAATTCTGATTGGCTAATAGGATTCTATCAGCCAATCGGAATTAAGGTAAGACAAATCCTATTGGCTGATCCAATCAGCCAATAGGATTGAAGTTCAATCCTATTGGCTGATCCAATCAGCCAATAGGATTGAGCTTGCATTCTATTGGCTGTTCCAATCAGCCAATAGAATGCAAGCTCAATCCTATTTGCTGATTGTGTAGTCGTTGGTCTGGATGGATGCTCCGCGTCGGTTGGCTTCAAGATGGACCTGCTCCGCTCCAGAAGGATGAAGATAGATGATGTCGCCTGGATGAAGACTTCTGCCCCTCTGGAGGTCCTCTTCTGCCCAGATCGGATGAAGACTTCTGCCCCTCTGGAGGACCATTTCGCCCGGCTTCGTTGAGGACTTCTGCCCGGTTGGGTGAAGACGTCTCAAGGTAGGGTGATCTTCAAGGGGGTAGTTTTAGGTTTTATTAATTGGGGATTGGGTGGGTTTTAGAGTAGGGTTGGGTGTGTGGGTGGTGGGTTGTAATGTTGGGGGGGTATTGTACTTTTTATTTCAGGTAAAAGAGCTGATTACTTTGGGGCAATGCCCCGCAAAAATCCCTGTGTAATTTAATATAGGGTAGGGAATTTTATTATTTTTGGGGGATTTTTTATTTTATTAGGGGGATTAGATTAGGTGTAATAAATTTAAAATTCTTGTAATTATTTTTTTTTTTTTTTGTACTTTAGTTTATTTAATTTAATTGTATTTAATTGTAGTAAGTTTAGGTAATTAATTTAATGATAGTGTAGTGTTTGGTGTAATTGTAACTTAGGTTAGGGTTTATTTTACAGGTAAATTTGTACTTATTTTAGCTAGGTAGTTATTAAATAGTTAATAACTATTTAATAACTATTCTACCTAGTTAAAATAAATACAAATTTGCCTGTAAAATAAAAATAAACCATACAATAGATACAATGTAACTATAAGTTATATTGTAGCTATCTTAGGGTTTATTTTATAAGTATTTGGTTTTAAATAGGAATAATTTAGTTAATACTATTAATTTTATTTAGATGTATTTAAATTATATTTAAGTTAGGGGGGTGTTAGGGTTAGACTTAGATTTAGGGGTTAGTAACTTTATTATTGGGGCGGCGACGTTGGCGGCGGCAGATTAGGGGTTAATAAGTGTAGTTAGATTGCGGCGACATTGGGGAAGGCAGATTAGGGGTTAATAAATATAATGTAGTTGTTGGTGATGTTGGGGGCAGCAGATTAGGGGTTCATTAGTATAATGTAGGTGTTGGCGGTGTCCGGAGCGGCAGATTAGGGGTTAATAATATAAAGCACGTGTTGGCGATGTCAGGGGCAGCAGATTAGGGGTTAATAAGTGTAAGATTAGGGGTGTTTAGACTCAGGGTTCATGTTAGGGTGTTAGGTGTAGGCATAAATTTACTTTCCCCATAGGAATCAATGGGGCTGCGTTAGGAGCTGAACGCTGCTTTTTTGCAGGTGTTAGGTTTTTTCCAGCCGATTCTGCCCCATTGATTCCTATGGGGAAAACGTGCATGAGCATGTTTTGTCAGCTCACCGCTACCGTAAGCAACGCTGGTATTACAGTGAGATGTGGAGCAAAATTCTGCTCTCCGCTCACTTTTTTGTGGCTAACGCCGGGTTAAAACAAACCTGTAATACCAGCGTTGTTTTAAGTGAGCGGTGAGAAAAAACTGTGCGTTAGCAATGCAAGCCTTACCGACAAAAACTCGTAATCTACCCGATAGTGTTTAGTGCAACTTTTAATATAGCCCTAAACCTTTAAGCGATGACTTCAGATGCTCTAACCTAATGAATGCAAATTTAGATTTTGCTTGTGCAGTCTTGTTTACTTTCAACTTGTATTAAGTGGAAGTTAGCAGGGATACCATATTTCATTATTGCATGCTTGCTAACTTTAGCGCATCTACCCCTTAAAAAGCAGGCTGAGTTTCTTCTAAATAAGGTAGAAGATCTAGATAGACCTCGCTGAAACAACCTGAGAATTAGAGGACTTCCTTAAAAATCTAAACAAGGGGATTTAATGTTATTTGTTTTATATACACTTCCAAAGATGTTACATGTGATAGCGGAGAAGCTACCATTGCAAAGCTATCATTTAAAAGGTGTATAAATTAATAGAACAATTGTAGCACGGTTTTTTAACTTTTACGATAACGTGCTGGTTTTAAGGAAATAAAGGCAAATAAAACAAGTCAAGTTTGAACAAAATAAAATACCACTCTTTCAAAATTTCTCATTTGAAACAACCAATAAGAGGAAGGAAATGGCACGAATATGCACACAATTAATTAAAGACGGCAAAAATGCAGTGGTAAAAGGTCCTAAAATAAATTGAAGGTTATATTATCAGGGATAAAAAAAAATGATTATGTTAATAAGGAAAAGAATGTTGAAAAAAATATTTTTTTTGATGTTTGTGATAATAGAATTTTTTTTTATGGGTTCTGACTTTTCCCTCCACCTTCCTTAATCTTTACATTATTTAAATTATGAGCTCCTTAAAAGTTAACTTGTAGATTGTGGGGGGCATTACCTATCCTATTAAGATAAAGGCAATATTTAACTGCCTAAAAAAAATAGGTACAGAGATTGCACTTAAATCAAATTGAATCAATGAAATTTAAAACAGGATTGGAGGTAATAGCTGCCCCCACAACAAGGAGGAGGGTTGTAGTAATATTGTTGAACAAAAATCTAGAATACTAGACTTTAAAAATAAAGAATTGATCTAGAGGCTAGGTATTTAATCTTAAAGCTTGAAATTCATAAACAAGTATTTACAATAAGTAATGTTTATGGCCTTACTGTATTTGATAAATAATTTGGGGAGATTACAATGAAATTGATTGAAAATGTAGAAACATACAGTATCTCACAAAAGTGAGTACACCCCTCACATTTTTGTAAATATTGTATTATATTTTTTTATGTGACAACACTGAAGAAATGACACTTTGCTACAGTATAAAGTAGTGAGGGTACAGCCTGTATAACAGTGTAAATTTGTTGTCCACTCAAAATAACTCAACACACAGCCATTAATGTCTAAACCGTTGGTAACAAAAGTGAGTACACCCCTAAAATGCTGGTTAATTTTATAAGCGCTAACTGCTACCTCGAGCCTGCTGTAACAATAACCAGCCATGTATAATTGCTGGTTAATTATTGCACTACCGCAAACGGGCAAATTTCCTTGTTTGCGGTAGCACAATAACTTAGCGCTCCATTTGTAATCTAGCCCAAAGTTTATAAGAAAGTAAATTCCATCTATAGAAGATGCATATCTAAGTCCTTGTTTGAAAATATATATATACATTTCTCCTGTGAATTACTTGTATTTTGAAATGATATATTTATTTAAAGATATATATACTTTTTTTCAAGACAAAGAACTAAAAAAAATCATTATCAAATTGGAGTAACCCATTTAGACATAAAAAAGGAATGTAGATAAGCTTGATTGTCACAGATGAAGGGCTATGTTGCAGATAAGGTTCCTAACACAATAACATCAGCTTGCTATCAGTATCATTTTTTACCCACCAAGGATTTTAAGCCATGTATCAAGCTTAATCCTTTCTGGTGTAGATAATCAATAAAAGCCTCTGTTTGCTGTCTGAAATACAACCAAATGACAAACTAAACCCTGACAATTTGTCTGCTAGGCTTCAAAATGGCACTGAATGTATTATGGAACACACAATTTTCTGTAAAACAATTTGCCTCTTGATTATCTCATAAGGTTTTTACAAATACAATTCCAAATGTATATATATATATATATATATATATATATATATAAAATATATATATATGTACATGTGTGTGTGTGTTTAAAATATGAAAAGCATTAAAAAAGCCAATATTTATTAATATAACTAAATAACTAACACAGGATATATTTATTCAATTTCTAACATAATGCCTTCTCTACAAAAGATTTATTTGATCATGTTATTAGGTCTAATTGGATACATTAGTTTCAGTTTGCAGTTTACTTTAATGTTCCTTAATTCACTTTTACATTCTTTTCAGGTGATATAAGGACTATCATAAAACTTGTATAATTCACTGACTTATCATGTAATTATTAATTCCTCAGAGTTGTCTGATTATTTAAAATTATTTGTTTATTAAAAATTATGAAGGCATTTAAATGAAACTTAAATTCATTAAAGGGACAGTATGCACCAATTTTCATAAAACTGGATTTGTGGGATGAAGGACAGGTTGGAGTCAAGTGTAACTCAGAAGCAGCAGACTTGGGGTGATGGGGATATAGTGATATAGTGATGCCATTGATTGTGATAGAAAAGTCAGAAATTGGAGTGGAGCTAGAGTGGGATTAGAAGGAGCACAATTTTGGACATTGTAATCTTTAGGTGGTGAGAGGCCATCCAGGAAGAAATGCCAGATAAGCGGTAGAGGAGAGTCATTTAGTCTATGAGGAAAGAGTAGATATAAGAGCATTAATGAAGAATAAACTTATAGTGGATAAAATCAGGTTCAGAGTGAGATTTCCTCCAAACTCACTCAGCAGTGCGGGAGCATTTTGAAAGAAACACATTTGTTGAGAGTGCCAAGGCTGCAACTGATAGCATAGGATTTTGCACAGTTTTGGAGGAGCAAGTGGGTCTATTGCAGAGAATAGAGTTTTGTTATGTTGGGCTGTAGCAAGATCATGGCAGGTTATAATAGAAGTATGAGGGAGGAGATGTTTAATAAGCTTGGAAAATTGAATGCAATGGACTGGGAGTGGAGGCAGGTACTGATAGGTGCAGGAGGGAAAGAAAGGGGATACGCACTGTGGGAAAATGGAGATACAATTATTAGGATTGTCTTTACTGTGGGAGATTAAGCGAGAGTGTGGATGTTTGGTGATTGCTACAGGGCCAGTGTTAGGAGAGATGGCACCAGCAACAAGCAGTAGTAGGAGTGTTAGTGAGACAAGGTTAGAGAAAACTTGTAAGAGCAGGTATGAGAGTCTTGTAAGAGCAGGTATGATTGGAGACAGGAGAGTTAGATGGGAAAGTGTTTCTAAAAAAACATAGTAGTTTATGAGAGGACACCATAGGGGATGAAAGAAGGGAGAGTGAGGTATGAATGGTGTGAGGGTTATTGTTACTTTTGTTATAGGGACATGCAGTGAGTTTCAGAATAAGGGCAGATAGAAGGAGCAGAAAGATGTGGAGAGTACAGAGCAGGTGTATAATTAGTGAGGATTACCTGTTAGTGGATTGTTAAAGATGAAGATTGCAGTTTATCCCTCAAATTTCTAACTCCAATTTCATACCTAATTATACCACTTGTAACACAGTGTCACTTATAAAACACAGGCCCAGGAGCAATGCCGGTGAGCCCACATCACTGACTTTGCCACTTGTCTGTATTTTACTGCGGAAGGGAGGGTCTTATTCGAAGTGTGCCTACACAGACAGTGCACTTACTGAAATTAAAATTAGTTTCCGTGTGGGCACACTTCAAATATTGCCATGGGAACCTAAGTTTATTTACACCTACACTAACTAGCTGGCGAGACAAACATGTCCACTACCTTCCCCTGCAACCTGCTCTTTGCTGCTTTTAACATATCGATCTTGTGTCCATGTGTCCAAAGCAAAGTGTAGGCTACTCCCACTAACATGCCTCACTAACTCCCCCTGAACGCCTATAACTACATCACACCTAAGCTACACTCCCTCTTCTCTTCGCTACCTCCCACGGACTGCTTACACCTACGTCACAGCTAACATAAACTTCCTCTGCACCACCAAGTTAAATCCCCCTGACTGCCTACACCTATGTCATGCCTAACCTACACATCCACAGAACACCCAACTAAGTCCCTAATACTGCCTACACTGACGTAATGTCTAACCTACACTCCCCTAGAATGCCAAGCTTACTGCCTACTATCAAAAAATAACTCACTATAATAAACTATACTATAAATAATAAATCCCCCATTACAACTATTAAGATATAGTGCTAAAGTTATCATCAATGTTTAAATAATTTGTCACAGAGATACACTAAAATGATAAACACAATATTGAATGTGTTATATGTTATTCTCTTGTTATTATCTTTTTCCTCACATAACACATTCACTTGTGTTCCCTGTTGAGAACATGTGTCCTATACTGGCCAGTAGGATGCTTAGATTCACGTTACTACTAAATGTAAAATTGTAACAGATCTTTTTACTTTGATTGTATCCAAATATTGAAAGATATGAGTGTCAAAGTATAAAGCGCTTATATACTGTTACTGTTCCAAATATATATATGGACACCTCACAGTTCTTACTCACAGTTCGTGCTATTGTACTTCCGCGATATAAACCATTGATTCTTTAATGGTGCCTTTTATTCTCCTCACTTCATTTGCTCTCGCCCCTGCTTTGGCCCAAAATTTTCTTTGATCTGTATTAACTTGCCTTCCAATGACACAATCTAGTTTTTGCAGTGTGTCTCCAGGCTGTCAGATCTTCCTTAGAGCCTCAGGGTTCACACAGAGCTGTATAGTGTATACTTCAGGCAGCTTTGCAAGATTATGCTCCATGCATATACAATTTGCCAGCGCTTTCAACACTTCTCTGTTACAACAGGATTTTTTGTAACAGTTTGCACTTAGTGAAACTTTTCTTTGCAGCAGTTAACACTTTGCCAAACTTTTCTCTCATCTAGAACTATTTGAAGATCTAGTAAAAAAGGATCTAGAAAAAATGGATTCTAGATTCAAAAAGAATATGAAACAAAATTTAACAAAACAAGAGAGAAATATACTACAAGATCTTAGTAAAAATAAACATCTGACTATAAAATCGGCCGATAAGGGCAGGGGAATAGTAATTTTAAACACAACTGATTATATCAAAGAAGCTGAAAATATTCTAGGTGATAAAGATACATATAAAATATTAAGAAATAATCCAAAACAAAAAGAAAAAGAAAAAATAATCGAATTATTAAGAGACGCAAGAAAAATATCAATTTTTAGTTATAGAATATCCTAAGACTCCAGTGTTTTATTATTTGCCAAAAAATCATAAAAATCCCCAAAACCACCCTGGACGTCCAATAATTTCAGGAATAGACTCTGTTACCTCCAATCTGTCTCATTATGTAGATGTATTCTTACAGGACTATGTAAAAGAATGACCTGCTTACCTAAAAAATTCTACAAAATTATTAAAAATATTGAAAGATATAAAATGGGAAAAAAATTACATTTTGGTAAGCTGTGATGTCTCCTCCTTGTATTCAGTTATTGATCATAATTTAGGATTAAAAGCCATTAAACATTACCTTCAGAAAGACAAAAATATGTCCCATACTCAAGCTAGTTTTTTATTAGATTGTATCGAATTCATTTTAAGAAATAATTCCTTCTCATTTAAAGACAAAATATATTTACAACAAAAAGGAACAGCAATGGGCACAAGTTTTGCCCCCAGCTATGCAAACCTATATATGGGTCTATTTAAAGAACAATTTGTTCTAACGCATAGCTGGGAGGCAAACCTTGTGCTATATAAACGTTACATAGACGATATGATACTTATCTGGAAGGGAGATTTGGAATTGTTATATCTTTTTATAGAAGATATTAACAGCAATAAACTAGGTCTTAAATTTACTCATGAAATCAGTGTTACGGAACTGGCATTTCTGAATGTTTTGATAGAAATTAAAGATAATCAAATTATAACAAAAAACTTTTTTTAAAAAGTTGATACAAATAATTATATCCATGCAGATATTTGCCATCATAATAGATGGAAGAAAAACATCCCAAAAGGGCAGTTTTTAAGAATTAAAAAGAATTGTACTAACCCTGAGGACTATGAAGATCAAGCAAAAATATTGGAAGCGAGATTTTTAGAAAGGGGTTATAAACAAGAAGAAATTGTAAAAATGAAAACTGATGTAAGGAAAATAACACAAAACGAAATTCTCTCTAAGAAAGGGGAAAATAAAAATAAAGAACAAAAAGATCTTTCTGTACCATTTATAACTACATATAATAAACAACACAATGAAATTAATAAGATACTAAATAGACATTGGAACATTTTAAAAATGGATCCAATTATAGGGAAAAATCTAAATGAAAAACCTCAATTAATTTTCAAGAGAGCTATGAATTTTAAAAATATATTATGTCCAAGTGAGTATAAACATAAAAAGACAAAAGTACAGATAGAATTATACAAAAAGACATTAAATGTTTTTTTCCCTTGTCATCTATGCACGGCATGTAAATATAGTTGTAAAGCTAAAATAGTTAAATAGTCTATCACCCAGAAAGAATCCTATATAATAAAAGGCCAAGTGTATTTGTCCGAAGCTGTCATGCGCAGTAGAGACAGCACGAGGACAAACACACCTGGCCTTTGTGAGTCCCTAGCTGATCTGCAGCTGCGGCAGAAGTGGGCATGGCCGGGCGTGAGCAGGGGCGTGATCGACGTGAATGGGGCATGGTCATGTGTGAATGCCCATGAAAGGGTCGTGGCTGGATGTGAAAGGGGCGTGGTCGGGCGCGGTCACGCGATAGAGAGGGGAGATAGATAGAGAGGGGGGAGAGAGAGGGGAGAGAGAGAGGGGAGAGAGAGGGGGGGGAGAGAGACAGCAAAAGAGAGAAAGGGGAGAGAGACAGCAAAAGAGAGGGGAAGAGAGACAGCAATAGAGAGGGGGGAGAGAGACAACAAAAGAGAGAGGGGGAGAGAGACAGCAAAAGATAGGGGGGAGAGAGACAGCAAAAGAGAGAGGGGGAGAGAGACAGCAAAAGAGAGGGGGAGAGAGACAGCAAAAGAGAGGGGGGAGAGAGACAGCAAAAGAGAGAGGGGGAGAGAGACAGCAAAAGAGAGGGGGGAGCGCAAAAGAGAGGGGGGGAGAGAGAGCGCAAAAGAGAGGGGGGAAGAGAGAGCACAAAAGAGAGGGGGAAGAGAGAGTGCAAAAGAGAAGGGGGGGAAGAGCGCAAAAGAGAGGGGGGGAGAGAGAGCGCAAAAGAGAGGGGGGAGAGAGCACAAAAGAGAGGGGTGGAGAGAGAGCACAAAAGAGAGGGGGGAGAGAGTGCGCAAAAGAGAGGGAGGAGAGAGCACAAAAGAGGGGGGGAGAGAGCGCAAAAGAGAGGGGGGAGAGGGAGCACAAAAGAGAGAGGGGGAGAGAGAGTGCAAAAGAGAGGGGCAGAGAGAGAGAACAAAAGAGAGGGGGGGAGAGAGCACACAAGAGAGTGGGAGAGAGAGAGCAAAAGAGAGGGGGGAGAGAGAGCGCTAAAGAGAGGGGAGAGAGCACAAAAGAGATGGGGGAAAGAGTACAAAAGAGAGGGGGAGAGAGAGAGCGCAAAAGAGAGGGGGAGAGAGAGAGCGCAAAAGAGAGGGGGGAGAGAGAGAGCTCAAAAGAGATGGGGGAGAGAGAGAGCAAAAGAGAGGGGAAGAGAGAGTGCAAAAGAGAGGGGGGAGAGAGCGCAAAAGAGAGGGGGAGAGAGAGAGCGCAAAAGAGAGGGGGGAGAGAGAGCGCAAAAGAGAGGGGAGAGAGACAGCGCAAAAGAGAGGGGGAGAGAGAGAGAGCTCAAAAGAGAGGGGGAGATAGCACAAAAGAGAGGGGGAGAGAGAGCAAAAGAGAGGGGGAGAGAGAGCGCAAAGATAGGGGGGAGAGAGAGAGTGCAAAAGAGAGGGGGGAGAGAGAGAGAGCGCAAAAGAGAGGGGGAGAGAGAGCCCAAAGGGAGGGGGGAGAGAGAGAGCGCAAAAGAGAGGGGGGAGAGAGAGAGTGCAAAAGAGAGGGGGGAGAGAGAGAGTGCAAAAGAGAGGGGGGGAGAGAGCGCAAAAGAGAGGGGGGAGAGAGAGAGCGCAAAAGAGAGGGGGAGAGAGAGAGCTCAAAAGAGAGGGTGGAGAGAGAAAGCTCAAAAGAGAGGGGGAGAGAGAGAGCAAAAGAGAGGGGGGAGAGAGAGAGAGCAAAAGAGAGGGGGAGGGAGAGAGCACAAGGGGTGGGACCGCTGTACTGCAAAAAATGTCCCATGTGAACGGGCTTTAGGACTAATATACAATAAAAGATATGATCAGATGTAGAGATAAAGGGGTTATTTATTTAATACAATATTTATGTTTAAAACAATATTTGGGTCAAACGAGCAGACCCCTCAAAGATAGGATTTGTGAACATCTGAATAATATAAAAAATGGTTTTGAAGGACATCTGCTATCTAAACATTTTAAAGATGTACACAATCAAAGTTTAGCAGGTTTTAAATTCTGGGGCATTAAATTGGTAAAAAAGAATTGGAGAGGGGGTAACTATGAACAAGATTTATTATACAGTGAAGCAGAATTGATATACAATTTTAAAACCCTATATCCATTAGGATTGAACGCAGAACTAGACCTTAACCCTTTAATACACAGAAAATAACAAATTGTTCAGTAGCCTATTTATATATAGTTTACTATATTTATGATAGGACCTTATTTGATTTTATAATTTTTTATCAGTTTTATTCATGTAAGTATTTTAAGACAATTATATTGTCTATTTTATATCTCTTAAATAATTATAGTTGTAAATTGTAGTTAAAGAGTATAGAGTATAAATATATGTTTTTTATAATATTGATTTTGTCTATTTATTATAGCTAGGGATAGAATTTTAAGTTTTAATTTAACCACACAAGATTGTAACAATACCATTATAAGATCAAATAAGGATATTCCTTTAAAATTCCTTTTTAAATATTTTCCTTTAAGACAAAAAAATAACAATACTTGGATCAATCAATTAGACTTTAAAAGGAAGCACCTGACTCATAGGAAACATCTTGAGAAAGGCTCAGAACGAGCTGAAACGCGTTGATGTGTTAGACTATGAGTAACTTGTGAATGAAGACTGCATACGAAGAGAAAAGTTTGGCAAAGTGTTAACTGCTGCAAAGAAAAGTTTCACTAAGTGAAAATTGTTACAAAAATCCTGTTGTAACAAAGAAGCATTGAAAGCGCTGGAAAATTGTATATGCATGGAGCATAATCTTGCAAAGCTGCCTGAAGTATACACTATACAGCCCCGTGTGAACCCTGAGGCTCTAAGGAGGATCTGACAGCCTGGAGACACACTGCAAAAACTAGATTGTGTCATTGGAAGGCAAGTTAATACAGATCAAAGAAAAATTTTGGGCCAAAGCATGGGCGAGAGCAAATGAAGTGAGGAGAATAAAAAAGCACCATTAAAGAATCAATGGTTTATATCGCGGAAGTACAACAGCACGAACTGTGAGTAAGAACTGTGAGGTGTCCATATATATTTTTGGAACAGTAACAGTATATAAGCGCTTTATACTTTGACACTCATATCTTTCAATATTTGGATACAATCAATGTAAAAAGATCCGTTACAATTTTGAATTTAGTAGTAAAGTGAATCTAAGCATCCTACTGGCTAGTATAGGACACGTGTTCTCAACAGGGAACACAAGTGAATGTGTTATGTGAGGAGAGATAATAACAAGAGAATAACATATAACACATTCAATATTGTGTTTATTAGTTTTGAAGCATTTCATGTGTATTAATATAGAGTGTGCACTCTGAATATAGATTTAACAATATCAATTTATTAGTTTTTATTTATTTATTAGTTTTAATAAAGTGTATCAAAGATTTTACAATAGTTTTATATATTTTAGCTCTGAATATGGATTGATGTATTTTACTTGATAGCATTAAGTGTTCAAATAAATTGTGTCTTTAGCCGTTTGAGCGCTTATCAATCATTCATTTATTCCTATTGGCATTTGAACTGTAATAAAGGGACAGTATATGAGAAGCTTGACACTAATTTCCTGATACTGTTTATCTATTTTTGTTTATACACTAAAATGATGGCTGACGACCGCCGCAGGGCTGGCAAAATCTTGCCGGCCTAGCCGGGATCCTGGAACTTAGCACTGGACCGGAATTGAGCCCCGATCTTCCTCTGCTTAAAAAGGGTGTCGATCGAGTAAAGTGCAGGGGATCAAGTCATTCTTTTAGTATGTTTTCAGCAATTTGAGGAGGTACCTAGGAGATATCACTTGTTTGAGGGTGCTACCTTCTTGGAGAATGGGGGACACTTCAAATCCAGTCCCCCATTCCTCCCAGAAGGTAGCACCCAGAAACAAGAAGTATCCCTAACAACATTCTAAAAGACAAACTTGATCCCCTGCACCCTACTCTATCAACCCCCCTTTTAAGTAGCAGAAGATATGGGCTCAATTCCGGTCCAGTACTTAGTTTTAGGAGCCCAGCTAGGCTGGAGTGGTTTTACGACTCTCCCGTGTTTTCCTCATCTTCTTGACAAAATAGGCATTGTCATGTACAATGTAGATTATTTAAAGTATTGAAGATATATTAAAAGGGATTTAATTGTTTGCAATTATTTCAAACATAATAATACAAATATTGTTTATATTACAAATAATATTAAGCAACATGAAAAACATTAAGTACATGACAAAGCATATCACTTAAACATTGACCACTAATCTGCAATAAAGTAAAACTAACTGTAGAAGCTAAGGCCCTACACATAAATATTCAATATTTAAAATTATGCCATGTTATGTAGAATGCATAATGTTTAAATATTTGCATATAAAGTAAAATGTAATTAATGTTGTTTGTGTTTATTTCTAATTAAAGACAATATAATTAATAGTATAGTTCTATATAACTGCATGCCTTTTATGTAAAAATATAATGTAATGATACTGACTTCTACAACATATATATATATATATATATATATATAAAAAAAATATATATATATATAGATAGATAGATAGATAGATAGATAGATAGATATACTATCCCTAATAAATACAAGCTTACATAAATACATTTTAATGCATATGCAGTACTTAAACCATTATGCTATATACATGCACAACTGTTTAAATACTAAATAACAATGCAAGGCCTGACTACATAATATATACAATCTTTGAAATAAAAAGCATGGCCATATATAATGCATATTAGTTTAAAGGGACAGTCTACACCAGAATTGTTATTGTTTAAAAAGATAGATAATCCCTTTATTACCCATTCCCTAGTTTTGCATAACCAACACAATTATATAAATACACTTTTTACCTCTGTAATTACCTTGTATCTAAGCCTCTGCAAACTGCCCCCTTATTTAAGTTCTTTTGACAGACATCCATTTTAGCCAATCAGAGCTGGTTCCCTAGAGCTCCACGAGCATGAGCACAGTGTTTTCTATATGACACACATGAACTAACACCCTCTAGTGGTGAAAAACTTTCAAAATGCCCTGAGAGAAGAGGCAGCCTTCAAGGGCTTATAAATTAGCATATAAACCTCCTAGGTTTAGCTTTCAACTAAGAATGCCAAGAGAACAAAGCAAAATTGATGATAAAAGTAAAATGGACACTTGTTTAAAATTACATTCTCTATCTGAATCATGAAAGTATATTTTGGACTAAACTGTCCTTTTAAGTATAGTATATATAATTTAAAATGTATATATAATAGTTAAAACAATATGCTTCATACATAAGAATGCATAAAAATTGTGGATACATGCACTAATAATCCCTAATCTGCCCTAAACTAATAACCTAATCAACCCCCATACAGGTATGGGGGGTGGTTAGTTGATTAAGGCCTAATAAATGGTAACCATCAATAATCACCTAATCAATTGTTTACCCTATCCTATGCTAATTGCTTACTACACCAATCTGGCAATGCTCCACAGTAACGCCGTCAGGTATACCATGGTGAAAAAAAAGTGTTACAATATGTGATAGAGAGGTAGAAATTAAAAGAATAGAAAAAAGAATTATACAGAAAATACTAATCAATACCACTTTAATTCCATAGTTAACTTTTTTTTTCTTTGCTTTTGTAACAAAATTTCAAATGGTATTTAAACAATTTTTTAAAGTAATGGCTCTTTTTGTATAGCTGTAACTTAACAAAATCTTTCATAATATTGTGCACATAAATACAAAACTTACACCTAGATTTAGAGTTTTGCATTAGAAGGGGTGCGTTAGCTACGCATGTTTCCCCCCCCCCGCACCTTTTAAACAACGCTGGTATTGAGAGTTGAAGGGCTGCGTTAGGCTCCAAAAAGGGAGCGTACAGGCATATTTACCGCGACTTCAACCCTCAATACCAGCGTTGCTTATGGACGCGGCCAGCTTCAAAAACGTGCTCATGCACGATATCCCCATAGGAAACAATGGGGCAGTTTGAGCTGAAAAAAAACCTAACACCTGCAAAAAAGCAGCGTTCAGCTCCTAACGTAGCCCCATTGTTTCCTATGGGGAAACACTTCCTAAGTCTGCACCTAACACCCTAACATAAACCCCGAGTCTAAACACCCCTAACCTTACACTTATTAACCCCTAATCTGCTGCCCCCACTATCGCTGACACCTGCATTACACTTTTAACCCCTAATCTTCCGCTCCGGACACCGCCGCAACCTACATTATAGCTATGTACCCCTAATCTGCTGCCCCTAACATCGCCGACACCTATATTATATTTATTAACCCCTAATCTGCCCCCCCAACGTCACCGCTACCTACCTACACTTATTAACCCCTAATCTGCCGACCGGGCCTCGCCGCCACTAAAATAATTGTATTAACCCCTAAACCGCCTCACTCCCGCCTCAAAAACCCTATAATAAATAGTATTAACCCCTAATCTGCCCTCCCTAACATCGCTGACACCTAACTTCAAGTATTAACCCCTAATCTGCCGACCGGACCTCACCGCTACTATAATAAATGTATTAACCCCTAAAGCTAACTCTAACCCTAACACTAACACCCCCCTAAGTTAAATATAAATTAAATCTAATGAAATAAAATAAATCTTATTAAATAAATTATTCCTATTTAAAGCTAAATACTTACCTGTAAAATAAACCCTAAAATAGCTACAATATAAATAATAATTACATTGTAGCTATTTTAGGATTAATATTTATTTTACAGGCAACTTTGTATTTATTTTAACCAGGTACAATAGCTATTAAATAGTTAATAACTATTTAATAGCTACCTAGTTAAAATAATTACAAAATTACCAGTAAAATAAATCTTAACCTAAGTTACAATTAAACCTAACACTACACTATCAATAAATTAATTAAATAAACTACCTACAATTATCTACAATTAAATCAACTAAACTAAATTGTAAAAAAAACCCCCACTAAATTACAAAAAAAAACAAAACACTAAATTACAAAAAATAAAAAAAGATTACACGAATTTTAAACTAATTACACCTACTCTAAGCCCCCTAAAAAAATAACAAAGCCCCCCAAAATAAAAAAAATGCCCTACCCTATTCTAAAATAAAAAGTTTACAGCTCTTTTATCTTACCAGCCCTTAAAAGGGCCTTTTGCGGGGCATGCCCCAAAGAAAACAGCTCTTTTGCCTGTAAAAAAACATACAATACCCCCCCAACATTACAACCCACCACCCACATACCCCTAATCTAACCCAAACCCCCGTTAAAAAACCTAACACTAAGCCCCTGAAGATCTCCCTACCTTATCTTCACCACGCTGGGTATCACCGATCCGTCCAGAAGAGGCTCCGAAGTCTTCATCCTATCCGTCAAGAAGAGGTCCAGAAGAGGCTCCGAAGTCTTCATCCTATCCGGCAAGAAGAGGACATCTGGACCGGCAAACATCTTCATCCATCTTCTATCTTCATCCATCCGATGAGGAGCGGCTCCATCTTCAAGACCTCCGGCACGGAAAATCCTCTTCTCCCGACGACTAGACGACGAATGAAGGTTCCTTTAAGGGACGTCATCCAAGATGGTGTCCCTCGAATTTCGATTGGCTGATAGGATTCTATCAGCCAATCGGAATTAAGGTAGGACAAATATGATTGGCTGATTGAATCAGCCAATCAGATTCAAGTTCAATCCGATTGGCTGATCCAATCAGCCAATCAGATTGAACTTGCATTATATTGGCTGTTCCGATCAGCCAATAGAATGCAAGCTCAATCTGATTGGCTGATTGGATCAGCCAATCGGATTGAACTTGAATCTGATTGGCTGATTCAATCAGCCAATCAGATTTGTCCTACCTTAATTCCGATTGGCTGATAGAATCCTATCAGCCAATCGGAATTCGAGGGACGCCATCTTGGATGACGTCCCTTAAAGGAACCTTCATTCATCGTCTAGTCGTCGGGAGAGGAGGATGTTCCGCGGCGTAGGTATTGAAGATGGAGCCGCTCCTCGTCGGATGGATGAAGATAGAAGATGCTGCTTGGATGAAGATGTTTGCCAGTCCGGATGCCCTCTTCTTGCCGGATAGGATGAAGACTTCGGAGCCTCTTCTGGACCTCTTATTTCCGGATAGGATGAAGACTTCGGAGCCTCTTCTGGACCTCTTCTTGCCGGATAGGATGAAGACTTTGGAGCCTCTTCTGGACGGATCGGTGATACCCGGCGTGGTGAAGATAAGGTAGGGAGATCTTCAGGGGCTTAGTGTTAGGTTTTTTAAGGGGGGTTTGTGTTATATTAGGGGTATGTGGTGGGTTGTAATGTTGGGGGGGTATTGTATGTTTTTTTTTACAGGCAAAAGAGCTGTTTTCTTTGGGGCATGCCCCGCAAAAGGCCCTTTTAAGGGCTGGTAAGGTAAAAGAGCTGTAAACTTTTTATTTTAGAATAGGGTAGGGCATTTTTTTTATTTTGGGGGGCTTTGTTATTTTTTTAGGGGGCTTAGAGTAGGTGTAATTAGTTTAAAATTCTTGTAATCTTTTTTTATTTTTTGTAATTTACTGTGTTTTTTTTGTAATTTAGTGTTTATTTTTTTTTGTAATTTAGTTTAGTTGATTTAATTGTAGATAATTGTAGGTAGCTTATTTAATTAATTTATTGATAGTATAGTGTTAGGTTTAATTGTAACTTAATTGTAAAATAAATATTAATCCTAAAATAGCTACAATAAAATTATTATTTATATTGTAGCTATATTAGGCTTTATTTTACAGGTAAGTATTTAGCTTTAAATAGGAATAATTTATTTAATAAGATTTATTTTATTTCGTTAGATTTAAATTATATTTAACTTAGGGGGGTGTTAGGGTTAGGGTTAGAGTTAGCTTTTGGGGTTAATACATTTATTATAGTAGTGGTGAGGTCCGGTCGGCAGATTAGGGGTTAATACTTGAAGTTAGGTGTCAGCGATGTTAGGGAGGGCAGATTAGGGGTTAATACTATTTATTATAGGGTTTTTGAGGTCGGGAGTGAGGCGGTTTAGGGGTTAATACATTTATTATAGTGGCGGTGAGGTCCGGTTGGCAGATTAGGGGTTAATAAGTGTAGGTAGGTAGCGGCGACGTGGGGGGGCAGATTAGGGGTTAATAAATATTATGTAGGTGTCGGCGATGTTAGGGGCAGCAGATTATGGGTACATAGGGATAATGTAGGTTGCGGAGGTGTACGGTCAGCAGATTAGGGGTTAAAAAATGTAATTATAGTGGCGGCGATGTGGGGGGACCTCGGTTTAGGGGTACATAGGTAGTTTATGGGTGTTAGTGTACTTTAGAGCACAGTAGTTAAGAGCTTTATGAACCGGCCTTAGCCCATAAAGCTCTCAACTCCTGACTTTTTTCTGAAGCTGGAGTTTTGTCGTTAGAGTTCTAACGCTCACTTCAGCCAAGATTCTAAATACCAGCGTTAGAAAGATCCCATTGAAAAGATAGGATACGCAATTGACGTAAGGGGATCTGCGGTATGGAAAAGTCGCGGCTTGAAAGTGAGCGTTAGACCCTTTCCTGACTGACTCTAAATACCAGCGGGCGGCCAAAACCAGCATTAGGACCCCCTAACGCTGGTTTGGATGGCTAACGCAGAACTCTAAATCTAGGCGTTAAGCTGATACAACATTTCAGTTATTTTGGTGGAACCTCACCATTACAAATATATTTGTAAATATTACTATAATTTAAATAGTATAGGGCTCGATTACAAGTAGGGTGCAAACATTAGCTTGCACGCAATATAAGAATATTGCAAGCACATTAATTTGCACTCTTATTACAACTCTTATTACAAGTTGAAAGCAAACGCCTTAGTCTGAGCGCAATCTAACAAAGCGCATCAGGTTATCGTTACTGAAGACCTCACGTAATGGGATAGGGATAAAATAAAAGTTGCACCAAACACAACATAAAAACATATACAAATATTTGTAAGTGAAGTTAATGCTCGAGCCCATAGTTGAATAAATAATTAAATATCCTATAATAGCTATTTGTATAAAAAGTCATTGTGACGGACCGCCTGGTAACCCAAATGAATACCTACATCAGAACACTTCCCTTGTCCTGGACATTCTTTTATCCAGAGCAATAGCTCCTGGTACCCCCTCTTTGACCGCAGTCTAAATTTATGGAGGACAGATCTGAGGCAACACTCATTTTTCTGTACACAAAAATAAACACTTTATTTGAAAGCAGCGCATAGATTTATACACCCTGGCATTCCAGATTTACAGAGCTTCAGGTTACATAGGGAATTGGTTAAACAGTAAAGCAAACATATGAACAATACATCAAACCTCTAACAATTGTCTATTAACAGGTAAAACAGATTAACATATCAAGTTAATTAACTGGGGATGAAAGTTTACTTAGACAATCTGAGGTTGGGCAGTCTAGTTAACATAATCACACAGGAACACAATCAGTTTACCCAGACAGACACAATCAGATTAGAAACGTAAATAAAATACATCTTATTACAGAATATAAGAACAGCTCGTATTAACTATTAAGTCCTTTATGCCCACTTGGTTTATAGAGTCACAATTGCTCCCACAAGGGGCACTCACACCCTGTACCCATCCTGTTTTTAGGGATACAGGGTGACATGGACATAAGACAGAGTTTTGAAAGTACATGGTGTGTCCAGCATATATAATTCCACATTTCAGTCTATGGGTATCCTTAAGCCCATGTACCTCCAGCCCAAAGAATTTTCCATAACAGGCCCTCAGATCTTGGTGACTCACGTCACATATCTCCCCCTTCGGAAGGAGACTAACACAGGAGGAGACCCCAGACGGGTTGACTTCGAAGTTAGTCCGTAGATCCATTCCCCCAAATCCTGTATCCACACAGTACCCCAAGCAAATTTTCCCAAACAGAGCATCACTCACCCAGCCGACCTCTGCCTCTCTCATAGAACATTCCCGCTGCTGGGAAGAACTGTCCCTTCTCCCTGGAGTCCTTTCAGTTGCTGGAGAGAAGACAGGATGGCTGGGCTCACTCCAACATGCTGTTGCGGATCTGGGCCGTATGCCCAGCATCCCTGGAGAATACAGGTGGAGACTGTAGTCCCATCCACTTGTACTGGATAGGAATCTGCCATTGCTTGCAGAGAGAGACCAACATCTCCCGGTCCCAATGCCAGCTCATCCGCTGGGTTTGCTGCATGCTCCTCCGGTCCCCCTGCCAGTGTGAGGCTGTCATTCCTGTTTTCTGGTGTGCTGGTTAGGGGTGGGCAGAGGCGAACAACACTTTGCCCTGCTCTTCTGTTGGGTAATCCACATCTGACACCTCAGAGGAAAAGTCAATTAGATCCACAATATCTGGGTCCAGCTGGGGAGATAACAGGGTGATTAGGGTCCCCATGCCAAGGGGTTGGGGGTCTGGGCCGACTTCCCCATATCCCTGCACTCCACGTGTGGAGACCACTGTCTCATCCACACCTCTCGGACCAACACCCGTGGATATGAAGTCCACTAGATCCACTAGATCCGCTGCCTCTGAAGTAAGTAAAGGACCACTTTCCAGCAGTTCTAGGTAATCCACCTCAAGGTACCATTCCTGATAGATAAGCCATGTCAGGTCAGGCTCTAAGGCAAGTGCTTCTGATGGCTGCAAAAGCTCCTGCCTCTTGCTTTGAATGTCCCAGAATCGATATCCCTTGAGACTGCCAAAGTCATCTTTCTCCTCAAATGCTTCCCATAATAAGCCGGGGCCACCAAAGTCATCACCTTCCGGGGAATAGTGCGTTTCTGCCCTCGACTGCCACCTGTCTGCAAACCAATATAGCGCTCTGTACCGATCCTCGAGCTCGACCTCTCTTTGCACCAGAGACTTCAGTTCAGCTATCCCGTCACCTGTGGGTTGTCCTCTCAGTAAGCAGAGCTGAGTTTACCTGGCCCCCGAAGCGTTGTTCTGGGGAGAGCAGGACTTGGCCTCTGCAACCATACCAATTCTATACTGAAAAGGGTGTGTTCAATCTGCGCTGGGATAATTACCAATAAACCACTGGGTAAATGGAGTATCCTCAAACTCCACAAAAGCAAATACACTCATACAATAGTAATAAAAATATTACTATAATAACCCTTGGCGCTAACTTGTAGCTTAAATTGGTAGTGCAAAGAGCTCTATTAGTATATACTATAAACAATAAATCCACTTATTGAGGTTGTTCTAGCTAAATACAAATATGTTAAATATAAATACAAAGGGTATAGTTAACATATTTGTATTTAGTTAGAACAACCTCAATAAGTGGATTTATTGTTTATAGTATATACTAATAGAGCTCTTTGCACTACCAATTTAAGCTACAAGTTAGCGCCAAGGGTTATTATAGTAATATTTTTATTACTATTGTATGAGTGTATAACCATACCAATTCTCCAGTGCATCTTCCCACATCTCCAGCCGAATCAGGGCTCTCTATTCCAGGTACATCTTCTCTGGAACTGGCCCTCCTAAAAGAGCAAGGGTGACTTTGACTCGACGCTCGAAGTCCCATATTGGAGCTTCCCATTTAGAGGTATCTGATCCCAGCATCTCAGCTGTCCGAATATTCTGATACCTGGTGATCTGCTTCACCACCTCGGCATTCGATACCCGGACTGCTGCTTCGGATGGGTTGGCTCCATAGATTGACAACCTTCTCCGCACTCTGCTGTGGAATTTTTCCTCTGCATCATCTATAATCGTCTGGCTGCGATCCTTCACTGGCTGCCATTGGCGCATATTTGTAGTGCTGCTTAGGGACTGATAGCTAGATGGCACATCCCTCCAACCCAGCTTGTCCTGTGCAGAAACTGGTTCATCAAGGTGGGTCAGCACTTGCTGCATTCGCCATAGGAGCTCTGTTTCCATAGTTGTTGGTGACAGTGCCACTCTTCCTCTGTCAGCGGACAAGAAATCAATCTCACCACTGCCACCAGATGTGATGGACCACCTGGTACCCCAAATGAGTACCTCTGTCAGATGTCCTGGACATCCTTTTATCCAGAGCAATAGCTCCTGGTACCTCCTCTTTGACCGCAGTCTAAAGTTATGGAGGACAGATCTGAGGCAACACTCAGTTTTCTGAACACAAAAATGAACACTTTATTTGAAAGCAGCACACAGATTTATACACCCTGGCATTCCAGATTTACATAGCTTCAGGTTACAGAGGCAATTGGTTAAACAGTAAAGCAAACATATGAACAATACATCAACCCCTAATAATTGTCTATTCACAGGTAAAACAGATTAACATATCAAGTTAATTAACTGGGGAAGAAATTTTACTTAGACAATCTGAGGTTGGGCAGTCTAGTTAACATAATCACACAGGAACACAATCAGTTTACCCAGACCGACACAATCAGATTAGAAACGTAAATAAAATACATCTTATTACAGAATATAAGAACAGCTCGTATTAACTATTAAGTCCTTTATGCCCACTTGGTTTATAGAGTCACAATTGCTCCCACAAGGGGCACTCACACCCTGCACCCATCCTGTATTTAGGGATACAGGGTGACATGGACATAAGAGAGAGTTATGAAAGTAAATGGGGTGTCCAGCATATAAAATTCCACATTTCCATTCAGTCTCTGGGTATCCTTAAGCCTATGTACCTCCAGCCCAAAGAATGTTCCATAACAGGCCCTCAGATCTTGGTGACTCACATCACAGTCATATACTAGAACTTTATTATATTTAAGGCATATCCCTAAAGTATTTTCACATTTTATTTATTGTTTTATTTTGTATTCCTTATTTTTAATTCTTATTCATAATACATATACCCTGTTGCCCTATGCTATGTAGCATAATGTTTAATACATGTATCCCTAATTACCTATATAGTTGGATGTCACTTATCTCATTTATTTTTTTGGGGGGAGCTGTTTTTAATTTAAATATACAATAAACCTCCTTTTTATTCAATATCGCCAATCTATCCCTCCCCTTTAGAGACTTGGCACGTGATCTATTAAATCTTGAATGTGTGACCATGTTTTTAGCTACTGGGAGTTTCTGCTTCCAACGATAATTGTTATTTTTTGTAATTTAGTGTTTGCTATTTTTTTGTAATTTAATATTTTTTATTTTTTGCAATTGTAGATTTAATTTTTTTTAGCGTTAGGTTTTTTTAATGTGTAATTTAATAGTAATGCTAGTTTAATTTATAGTTTAAACTTAGGTTTTTTTAATTTCCCAGGTAAGTTTTTATTTATTTTAAGATAGTGATCTTGTAATTTTAATTTAAAGTTAGGGGGTTGTCAGGTTTAGGTGTTAGTAGTTTAATTTAGTTTTTTCGATGTGGAGAGCTGTCGGTTTAGGGGTTAATAGGTTTATTTAGTGGCAGTGATGTGGGAGGCCAGAGGTTTAGGGGTTAATAACTTTATTTAGTGTTGGCGATGTCGGAAGGCGACAGAATAGGGGTTAATATCTTTTTTATAGTGTGGGCGATGTTGGGGTGCGAGGGGAATAGGGGTTAATAGCTTTATTATAGTGACGGCGATATCGGGAGCGGCAGATTAGGGGTTAATAAATTTATTTAGGTGTCGGTGATTTTGGGGGCGGCTACGCTTGATTATCTATCTCCTTTGCTTACCTTACACTTTGTGTGCTGTTTGGATATCCAATTGTGGTTTTAAACTGGATTTATTTAACTTTGGATTTTTTTTTCCTATTTGGTGGAAAGTTTGTGTTTCAGTGCTCAGAACTGTGCTATTACCTTGTTATTTTGTGTGTCCAGAACAGAGATGCTGCCTCCTGCATTGGCATTACTTACTTCTTTACCCACGCTCCATTGTGTCAGGAGGTTTGATGTGTGAGATTGTTCCAGCTAGAGCACTGAACCTGGGACGTGTGTGTTCTTACTTACAGGAATTGTGTTTCGATATTTCTATAGATATATAGGTATGTATTTAACAAGAACAGTATCAGATATATAAAGAAATATATGTTTCATAATAAAAAGTATATTACTTTCTATCACCTTGATTACAAGTTTTGAGTTATAGAGGTTGCGAAACGAACGCAACAAAAGTTGCGTTATTTCCCCCTCCATAGCGCTGCCATTACAAGTTTTTAAAATGCCGCCTTGTGCATGCGATATGGTGGCGATGAGCTCCATACAGCACAAAATCCAAGGGCTGCTTTGACGTGCTCATGCACACGTTCCCCATAGACATCAATGGGGAGAGTGTGTTAAAAAAAAACTAACACCTGGAGCGCAGAATGGCGATTGCCGTAACGCAACCCCATTGATGTCTATGGGGAAAAAAGTAACGTTTAAACCTAGCAGCCTAACAATCTTCAATGCAAGGGAGCCATTTCATAATGGCATCCCTTGCATTTCTATTGGCTGATTTGATTTTTGAAATTCAAATCAGCCAATAGGATGAGAGCTACTGAAATTATATTTGCTGATTTGAATAGCCAATAGAATTTCAGTAGCTCTCATCTTATTGGCTGTTTTTAACAGCCAATAGCATTTTAGTAGCTCTCATCCTATTGGCTGATTTTAATTTAAAAAATTAAATCAGCCAATAGGAATGCAAGGAACATCATTTTGAAATGGCTCCCTTGCTTTGAAGATTCAGTGTATGGCGGCGACCATATGAAGAGAATGATGTCTTGAAGGATGCACCCGCTCCACGACGCCGGGATGAAGACAGAAGATGCCGCCTGGATGAAGATAGAAGATGCCACCTGGTTGTCTGGACTTCAAAAACTGTAGGTGAATCATCGGGGGTTAGTGTTAGGTTTTCTTAAACTTTTTTGGTGGTTTTTTTTTTAGATTAGGGTTTGGGCTATCTTAAAAGACCTAAATGCCCTTTTCAGGGCAATGAAAAAGAGCTGAATGCCCTTTTAAGGGCAATGCCAATACAAATGCACTTTTCAGGGCAATGGGTAGCTTAGGTTTTTGTTAGAGTTAGGTTTTTTATTTTGGGGGGTTGGTTGGGTGGTGGGTTTTACTGTTGGGGGGTCTTTGTATATTTTTACAGGGAAAAGAGCTGATTTCTTTAGGGCAATGCCCTACAAAAGACCCTTTTACGGCCTATTTGTAGTTTATTGTAGGCTAGGGTTTTTTAATTTTGGGGAGCTTTTTTATTTTTATAGGGATATTAGATTAGGTGCAATTGTTTATATTTTGGATAATTTTCAGCCAGATTACGAGTTTTACGTTAAGGCTGCTCGCTAATAACTTGCAAGTTATTTTCACCGCTCTCCTTTAATAGCGCTGCTATTACAGGTTTGCAAAAAGCAGGCTTGTGCAGGCAATATGGTTGCGTTGAGCTCCATACCGCACACAAATACAAGCGCTGCTTTGAGTTGCTTTGACATGCTCATGCACGATTTCCCCATATATATCAATGGGGAGAGCCGGCTAAAAAAAAGCCTAACACCTGCAATGCAGCCCCATTGATGTCTATGGGGAAAAAATGTATGTTTAAACCTAACACCGTAACATAAACCCTGAGTCTAAACACCCCTAATCTGCTGCCCCTGAAATCGCCAACACCTACATTACACTTATTAACCCCTAATCTGCCGCCCCCAATGTCGCGGCCACCTACTTAAATTTATTAACCCCTAATATGCCACCCCCAATGTTGCCGCCACCTACCTACACTTATTAACCCCTAATCTGCCGCCTCCAATGTCGCCGGAACCTATATAAATGTATTAACCCCTAATCTGCTGCCACCTATATAAATTTATTAACCCCTAATCTTCCGCCCACAATGTCGCCTCTGCCACACACTAAATAAATATATTAACCCCTAAAGTAACCCTAAGTCTAACCCTAACCCTAACGTAACCCTAACACCCCCTAACTTAAATATAATTAAAATAAATCTAAATAAAACTTACTATTAATAACTAACTAATTCATATTTAAAACTAAATACTTACCTGTAAAATAAACCCTAAGCTAGCTACAATATAAATAATAGTTACAATGTGAGCTCAATCCTATTGGCTGATTGGATCAGCCAATAGGATGAAAGCTCAATTCTATTGGCTGATTGCAATAGCCAATAGGATTTTCCCCCCTTAATTCCTATTGGCTGATAGAATTCTATCAGCCAATCTGAATGTAAGGGACGGCATCTTGGATGACGTCATTTAAAGGGAAACTTAATTCTGCAACAGACAACGGAAGAAGAGGATGCTCCGCACCGGATGTCTTGAAAATGGACCCACTCCGTGCTGGATGGATGAAGATAGAAGATGCTGTCTGGATGAAGACTTCTGCCCGCTTGGATGAAGACTTCTGCCTGCTTCGTGGAGGACTTCTGCCGCTTGGATGAAGACTTCTGCCGCCTGGATGAGGATGGATGTCCGGTCTTGAAATCTGTAAGTGGATCGTCAGGGGTTAGTGTTAGTTTTTTTTTAAGGGTTTTATGGGTGGGTTTTATTTTTAGCTTAGGGTTTTGGGCAATGTAAAAGAGCTAAATGCCCTTTTAAGGGTAATGCCCATCCAAATGCCCTTTTCAGGACAATGGGGAGCTTAGGTTTATTTAGATAGGATCTTATTTTGGGGGTTTTGTTGTGTGGGTGGTGGGTTTTACTGTTGGGGGGTTGTTTGTATTTTTTTTACAGGTAAAAGAGCTGATTTCTTTGGGGCAATGCCCTGCAAAATGCTCTTTTAAGGGCCATTGGCAGTTTAGTGTAGGCTAGGGTTTTTTTTTAATTTGGAGGGGCTTTTTTATTTTGATAGAGCTATTAGATTAGGAGTAATTCATTTTTATTTTGATAATTTCTTTTTTTATTTTGTGTAATTTAGTGTTTATTATTTTTTGTACTAAAGATAATTGTAGTTTGTTAATTTAATGTATTTAATTGTATTGTAATGTTAGGTGTTAGTGTAAGGTAGGTTAGGTTTTATTTTACAGGTAAGTTTGTATTTATCTTAACTGCTAGTTAATAATTAATAACTATTCACTAACTAGTCTACCTAGTTAAAATAAATACAAACTTACCTGTGAAATAAAAATAAAACCAATCGGCCAGATTACGAGTTTTGCGTTAGGAGCTATGCACTGCTAACAAGCAGTTTTTTTCTCACTGCTCACTTACCTACAGTGCTGGTATTACAGGTTTTTACAAACCCTGCGTTAAAAGACAAAAAGTGAGCAATAAGCAAAATTTTGCTCCATACCGCACTCCAATACCAGCGCTGCTTAAGTCAGCGGTGAGCTGGTCGTATGTGTTCGTGCACAATTTCCCCATAGACATCAATGGGGAGAGCCAGCTGAGAAAAAGTCTAACACCTGCAAAAAAAGCAGCGTAAAACTCAGTAACGCAGCCCCATTGATTCCTATGGGGAAATAAAAGTTATGTTTACACCTAACACCCTAACATGAACCCCGAGTCTAAACACCCCTAATCTTACACTTATTAACCCCTAATCTGACGCTTCTGACATCGCTGACACCTACATTATACTTATTAACCCCTAATCTGCAGCTCCGGACATCGCCGCCACCTACATTATACTTATGAACCCCTAATCTGCTGCCCCCAACATCACCGACACCTACATTATACTTATTAACCCCTAATCTGCTACCCCGACATCGCCGACACCTACATTATACTTATTAACCCATAATCTGCCGCTTCGGACAACTCCGCCACCTACATTATATTTATTAACCCCTAATCTGCCGCCCCCAACGTCACCGCCACTACAATAAATGTATTAACCCCTAAATCTAAGTCTAACCCTAATCCTAACACCCCCTAACTTAAATATAATTTAAATAAATATAAATAAAATTACTATCATTACCTAAATTATTCCTATTTAAAACTAAATACTTACCTATAAAATAGACCCTAAGCTAGCTACAATATAACTAATAGCTACATTGTATCTAGCTTAGGGTTTATTTTTATTTTACAGGCAAGTTTGTATTTATTTTAACTAGGTAGAATAGTTATTAAATAGTTATTAACTATTTAATAACTACCTAGCTAAAATAAAGACAAATTTACCTGTAAAATAAAACCTAACCTAAGTTACACTATCACCTAACACTACACTACAATTAAATAAATTAACTAAATTAAATACAATTAAATCAATTAAATTAAATTAGCTAAATCACAAAAAAATACACTAAATTACAGAAAATAAAAAACAAATTACAGATCTTTAAACTAATTACACCTAATCTATGAGCCCTATCAAAATAAAAAAGCCCCCCCAAAATAAAAAAAACCCTAGCCTAAACTAAACTATTAATAGCCCTTAAAAGGGCCTTTTGCGGGGCATTGCCCCAAAGTAATCAGCTCTTTTACCAGTAAAAAAAAAAAATACAAACAAACCCCCAACAGTAAAACCCACCACCCACACAACCAACCCCCCAAATAAAAAGCTAACTAAAAAAACCTAAGCTCCCCATTGCCCTGAAAAGGGCATTTAGCTCTTTTGCAGCCCAAACCCCTAATCTAAAAAATAAACCCACCCAATACACCCTTAAAAAATCCTAACACTAACCCCCGAAGATTCACTTACTGGGAGAAGTCTTCATCCAAGCGGCAAGATGTCCTCAACGAAGCCAGCAGAAGTGGTCCTCCAGATGGGCAGAAGTGGTCCTCCAGATGGGCAGAAGTCTTCATCCAGACGTCATCTTCTATCTTCATCATTCCGGTGCGGAGTGGGTCCATCTTCAAGACATCCGACGCAGAGCATCCTCTTCAAATGATGGCTTCTTCGTAATGAATATCTCTATAAGTGACGTCATCCAAGATGGCTTCCCTTAGATTCTGATTGGCTGATAGAATTCTATCAGCCAATCGGAATTAAAGTAGAAAAAATCCTATTGGCTGATTGGATCACCCAATAGGATTGAACTTCAAACCTATTGGCTGATCCAATCAGTCAATGGATTGAACTTGCATTCTATTGGCTGATTGGAACAATAGAATGCCAGCTCAATCCTATTGGCTGATTGTCAATAGGATTTTTTCTACCTTAATTCCGATTGGCTGATACAATTCTATCAGCCAATCGGAATCTAAGGGATGCCATCTTGGATGATGTCACTTAAAGAGAGATTCATTATGAAGAAGCCAGCGTTTGAAGAGGATGCTCCGCGTCAGATGTCTTGAAGATGGACCTTGCTTCCAGCTGCTTTCCAGTTATTGCAGTGATGCTTCGATATCAAGGCATCCTGCAATAACACTTTTAAGCCATCTGATGCACAGAGACCCACTCTGTGGCCCTCTCTGCACTGGACATCGATGGACAGTATCGTTGGTGGGTGGGAGCCGGTGTGGGAGGCGGGTGGCGGCCATCAATGTTCCTTGTGATGTGCAGGGGGGCGGGATCGTGGGCGGGTATGGCCAGGGGGCACGCACGGGGAGGTGGGGGCGAGCGCGTGCCCGTGGAGGGAGAGGGTGGGAACCGCTACACAACAGAAAAATTAGTATTAAAAGTATGGAAAAGGGGGCAATCGATTGGGAAAAAAAATATCAGTCAGGGGGTGGGGGTTGGTCTGTGGGGGGGGGAAGCTACACTACAGAAAAAATAAATAAAAAAAAAACACTTTGGGGGGCGGAGCTAACCGCTAACGGAGACAGGCGTGTTGTGGATGAGCTCCTGACTTCGAGAGCTTTCAAAGTACTTTTGTACCTCTACCACACAACTTTTTTACATATAGAACTGCTTGGCAGCCTCCCTAGAGAAAGACTAGCTCACGGCATAACTAGAATTGGCTGACCCTATCGAGACTTCTGGTCACTGGAGACAGTCAGGGCAGGCTCAAACCTAGCACCTCAGGGACTGTTGTGCAGCTGCTCCGGAGGGCCGGAGATCCGCTCCGGAGTATTATACCACAGCTAACTAACTATTTGTTTCTAAGTTGCTGAGCCCGCCAAGCTTCTCATCAGAGGCACCAGACACCGGCACCGCGGGACTCCATCTTGCCACTCTATCCACCCATTGGAGTACAGCGATCAAGACCGCATTAGCCTACCTGCTAGTGGATTACAGATTCGCCTGCCATCACCGCCCGAGAGTGCATTTTGGGATTCCTGCAAGCTGGGACCCGGGTGCTTCTTCTGCCCGCGCATTTGGCGCGCGACTCCGCCATCTTGCCTGATGTCTTCTTTTCTCTGAATGCCGTAATCTGGCGTGGCCGGAGACAGACCACACAGGCATACATTTCAACCAGCGGGAGAGGAGACTTAACCAACTCAGAGGGATCAGACGGCGGAAGGCGCACTGAGTTGAGAGATACCCGCACAAGTCTAGATATTCTTCTCCCTAGGGAACTTTCTTTGCCCGCAACCCACGCCATATTAGTAAAAGTTAAAGGGGCCAGATAAGAGGGCAGGGGGCTCCGGATTGTCACTATACCCTGAGGATAAGGGTTTTCAGCCCTAACAAACCAAAAGATACGGGGAAGCCACAAGATAAGGGGCAGATTAAGCTTCCGGTCATCAGAGACTACCTTGCTAGGCCCTACCTGCCCTCCGACACAAGCTGTAATACAACAGGGGCCCTCCTGATACCATAAAAATTACTGGGTGATAGGTGGAATCGCTGCATTACTACCCAGACTCTCCCTTTAAAAGTACTTGCACAGTTGGGGCCCTGACGCTCTATTAGCCACGTGGAGACAGAGGACCCAGCTCACCTGGGCCATAAAAAGAACCCCACCCTTCTGAGACTTTATAAATACCAACAACCTAGAGAGCCTTATACGACATCTCAGAGGCTGAATACACTTTCTTGTCTCAGTACCTAAGTGGGACATACCCTGTTTTAGCCCCACATGACACCTGCTGCAGCGCACACCTTTAACTAGTGTGCAGGTAAACCTGGACTGGGACTTAAGCTCTCTGGAATGCTCGCTCTGTCTGTAACAAACTCACAACTGTTCATGACCTTTTTATTTCTAATGCTTTCAATCTTCTAGCAATTACTGAAACCTGGTTATCATCTTCTGACACTGCTTCCATTGCTGCTCTCACGCACGGTGGTTTCCACTTTAGCCACACACCTAGGCCAGGTGATAGACATGGTGGCGGTGTTGGAATCTTACTCTCCCCCTCCTGCTCCTTTCAGCACCTGCAGCCTCATCCATCTCTCTCCTTTTCCTCCTTTGAAGTCCACTGCATCCGACTATTCTCCCCCCTCTCCCTCAGGGTGGCAGTTATCTATCGCCCCCCTGGACCAACCTCCCAATTCCTTGATAACTTCGCTGCCTGGCTTTCTCACTTTCTCTCTACAAATACACCTGCTTTAATCCTGGGGGACTTCAACATCCCCATTGATAACCCATCTGCCCCTGCTGCCTCTAAACTTCTCTCACTCACAAACTCCTTTGGTCTCTCACAATCCACCATATTCCCTACTCACCGCGACGGACACTCTATTGATCTAGTATTCTCCTACCTCTGCTCTCCCTCTTATGCCACCTGTCTCCCATTTCCCATCTCAGACCACCATCTGCTCACCTTTAACCTTAATATACAGGCTAAACCTACTTCTCCCCCTCACCCCTGCACCTGTAGAAATCTGCACACTGTGGATCCTCTACAACTCTCCAACCTTATTCAAAAACACCTCCCCCACACTTCCACAATATCCTGCCCTGACCTTGCTACAACCCACTATAACAATACTCTCTCCTCAGCACTGGACACTTTCGCTCCTCCCCAAATACGCAAAACCCCATGTCGTCAGCTCCAACCCTGGCACTCCAACCAAACACGCTACCTGCAAAAATGCTCCAGTGCTGCTGAATGTGCCTGGAGGAAATCCCGCTCTGAATCAGATTTCCTTCACTATAAGTTCATTCTTTATTCTTACTCCTCTGCCCTTCACTTAGCCAAGCAAACCTACTTCTCTTCTCTTATATCTACTAACTCCACAAACCCTAAACGTCTCTTCTCCATTTTCAACTCTCTCCTATACCACCCCCTTCATCTGCCTTTAGTGCTCAAGACCTGGCAGACTACTTTTTCAACAAAACAATTACTCTCCGAAGTAATATCCCAACACAAGTCTGCAACCTTCCATCTCCGCCCCCGGCAACCCCCTCCACCACTCTCAGTACCGTCCCCCCTACCTCTGAGAATGAAGTGAGTTCCCTATTGTCTTCCTCACACCTTACTACCTGCCCACTTGACCCTATCCCTTCACATCTAATACCGTCTCTGTCTTCTACCCTCACTCCAGCTCTTACTCACATATTTAACCTATCCCTTACTACCGGTTCATTCCCATCTTCCTTCAAACATGCAAAGATCACCCCCATCCTCAAAAAACCCTCCCTCAACCCCAATTCTCCTGCAAACTACCGCCCCATATCACTGCTTCCGCTAGCTTCAAAAGTCCTGGAAAAACTAGTCTTCGATCGCTTAACCCACTTCTTGTCCTCCAACTCACTGCTTGACCCCTTACAATCTGGCTTCCGTTCCCAACACTCAACTGAGACTGCCCTCACCAAAGTTACTAATGATCTTCTTTCTTCTAAAAAAAATGGCCACTACTCAATACTTATCTTACTTGATCTGTCTGCTGCCTTTGACACAGTTGACCATCCCCTTCTCCTACGGACTCTCAGCTCCTTTGGGCTCTCTGACACAGCCCTTTCCTGGATCCACTCTTATCTCTCTAATAGGTCCTTTTCTGTCTCCTTTGCTGGTGGCGACTCCTCTCCATTGCCTCTGTCTGTTGGAGTACCTCAAGGCTCTGTTCTGGGTCCCCTACTCTTCTCTATTTATACATCCTCACTGGGAAAACTTATCAGTAGCTATGGCTTCAACTATCACCTCTATGCTGATGATACCCAGATCTACCTATCCACCCCTTCACTCTCTCCTTCTGTCCTTGCTCACATCGGTGACTGCTTATCTGGCATTTCTTCTTGGATGGCCTCCCACCACCTAAAAATCAATATGTCCAAGACTGAGCTCCTTCTAATCCCCCTTCTAATTCTACCCCGGTTCCTAACTTTTCAATCACTGTTGGTGATACCACTATCTCCCCATCATCCCAAGTCCGTGTCCTAGGAGTTACACTTGACTCCAATCTGTCCTTCATTCCCCACATCCAATTGCTCTCTTCCTCCTGTCGCAACCATCTACGCAATATCTCCAAAATCCGTCCATTTCTGAGTGCTGAAACTACTAAACAGCTAATCCACTCCCTGGTAATCTCCCGACTCGACTACTGTAATAACCTACTAACTGGCCTCCCTCTCTCCCGCCTCTCCCCTCTTCAATCCATCCTAAATGCCTCTGCTAGGCTAATCCACCTCTCCCGACGCTCTGTATCTGCTGCACCTCTCTGCGAGTCCCTTCACTGGCTACCCATCCACAGCAGAATTAAATTCAAAATTCTCATCCTGACCTACAAAGCCCTTACCAACGTAGCCCCCCCCTACCTGACCTCACTCATCAAGAAATATACCCCAGCCCGCCCCCTAAGATCCAACAATGACCTGCTCCTTGCATCTTCTACCATCACCTCCTCCCATGCCAGGCTACAGGACTTCTCTTGTGCAGCACCAACCATCTGGAATGCACTTCCCAGAGCTGTTAGACTTTCTCCTAACCTTTCCTCCTTTAAACGCTCCCTAAAGACCTTTCTGTTCATGGAAGCCTATCTCTAAATCAGTAAAAAATGAATTCTACCTGCCTAACTGCTGCACCATCTAACTCCACACTAACATCATTCTCACCTTTGCAGTCCCCACCTCCTGTTTATCACCCTCCTACCATCTAGATTGTAAGTTCCCACGGGAACAGGGCCCTCAATTCCCCCTGTATTTGTTTTGTTAAACTTTGGTGTCTTCTATATTGTATTGTACTGTACTTTTATCTTTGTACCCATGGACAGCGCTGCGGAATCTGTTGGCGCTTTATTTATAAATAAAGAATAATAATAATAATACACACTAAGCTCTCTTCTAGAGCATTATCTGAGGAGAAAGTATGTGATTTTTAAAATGCATCATATCTAGCTGTTGCGTCAGCATACGTTCTCTGTTGCACATGCACAGAGTGGAGTGCTGTGACCCTGTGTTATAACTGTCTCTATGTTCTATGTTTAGATTTGTAAGTGCTGTTCATACAATCTTATTATAGCACCCACCCCTTTCTTCCCCAAAACATTAGGGCACCTCTAGACACTGCAGATAAGTGTACTTGGAGCATTCAAACACATATTCCTGTACCACGGCACACTCATAGGCTCTATACTCCACTTAACGCATAGTTTGGTGCCATCTCTCAATAATTACAGTGGCACAACATAACAGTAAACAGTGAAACTAACATCTACCTCTCACGGCCCACACATATAGATATATATATTGACACGCTCCCCTAGCCTCACACACACTGACACGCTACAGTACGCACAACAACCACACATAACCTGGTCACCCCACATTGCTTTCCCACCATTGAAACACACCACTTGAAACATCATATCCTGAAGAACACCATCTTCACTCATATTCCTGACCCAACTGTGGATTCATACTACTACTTTTAACAATTTAATAGGAAGGTATTCTGTTAACCTCCATTCAGTATTCTATTGGCCTACACTAATTGCAAATTTACCCTGGCACCTCTCTCTTTCCGGTCCAGTTAGCCTGGACTGGTCACTTCCCTTCTCCTTTTCCCCTTCTACACAGTCATATCCCACCACTCCCCGAGGTGCTAGGGACTTATTCACTTGAACTTGTATACTAGGACCGAGAGTTTCAATTTCTATCTATTATGTGATGTTGTAACAAAATGTCATAAATATAGAGGGTGCTGTTGATCCCTGCTCTGCAGTCTAGTGGTACATATCAGAACTAGTAAACTTTGCTGTACGGTACTTTATACTCTTCAGATTATCCTAGGAGTGCTTTACAATTAAAAGTTGGCACTAATCTTTGATTTACAGATATATCTAACAGTCTTATCACAATGCCTCATGGGTCCAGACGACAGGGGAAAACCCCCACTAACACACAAAAGACTGTTTATGACCATTTTACTCAATCGGGAAAAGAACCTAATCTTGTCACCAACGAGGAGTTGAGTGACCCTGAGTCGCTGGACGCTGAATCTCATTCCAGCATGTGCTCAGAAGCGCCATCGCACCACTATATTACAAAGGCTACTCTACAACACATGCTGGCCAGCCAGACATGCTCTATCACTCAGGAAATTCAACGTTCCTCTGCGGAATTGAAAAAGGAAATCTCAGAGATTGGTGAGAGAGTTGAAGCACTTGAGCGGAAACAGGATGATCTAGCGGTAGATCAGACGAACCTGCTCACCTATTCTGAAACCCTAGCAGACCAGATGATTCAACTTGAATTTAAAATGGCAGACATTGAAGACAGATCTCGCAGGAACAATATCCGGTTTAGGGGCATCCCAGAAAGTGTAGAGAATACTCATCTTCAATCTTTTCTAAGGGAGCTGTTTGCAGTACTCATGGGTACCCCAGAAGGGTTCACTGATACAATTTAAAGAGCCCACAGAGCTTTAAGATCGCAATCTGCTCCCGCCGACAAGCCAAGAGATGTAATTGTCTGCTTCCACAGCTACATTTATAAAGATAAACTTATGCAAGCAGCCTTCAAAAAACTGCCCAGAAAAATTTAAGGACATCCAGCTTCTGCCTGACCTTTCGACTCGAACACTGCAGTACCGTAAAACCTTCCAACAAATTACTTTAGCACTCAGAAAAGCTAATATTAAGTACAGGTGGGGACATCCTACAAACTTGGTGGTCACTAGAAATAACCAAAGCCACACAATCACCTCCATACCTCAAGGTATGGCCCTCCTGGCCACATGGGGCCTACACCCGGAACAACCCCCACCATTACAGCCTACCTACCCAAAGCTGAGAGCTTCGGCTCCCGAATGGTCCATTAAAAAACAAAGAGCTAAGAAACCTAAAATTAATCCATCGTAAAAACATGTCTGGTAGCCCTTATTGGAATTTACCTGGACTTCACCAAACCTGGGAGTTTGACCTGTCTCCAACAGCTCATGACCGAGGTTAAGTTAAAGTTTAAAAGTTTACAAATAACCTGTACAATTATACTGTATGTTTGATCACCATTTCAATGTTGTTTTATCAATTTAAGAATTGCATATCTGTAGTTGTAATTTAGATTATAGTGATTACTGCGGAGCAGGGTTCACCCTACTGACCCCTGTTTCTGTTTGCTTCTCTCCCCCCCCACAGGTAGCCCACGCTAGGGCTCCATCACAGCGAACTATTTTCGCTAACTTTCTCCCCCCTTACCTGTTGTCTGTCCCCTTCCCCCACCCACCCTTTCTAAACTAACTCTTGTTAACAGACCTGGTCTACCCTTTATAGTTCTCTATGCCTCCCCTTAAAATCCTAACCCACAATGTAAGAGGCCTAAACTCTCCACACAAACGTCTTCTGGCTAGATCGCTTAAATTCCACAACCCCGATGTAGCCTTCCTTCAGGAGACACATTGGTCGCTAGACAACCCTCCTTGCACAATATCTAAAGACTATACTGTTCTTGAATACACCACCTTTTTAAAGAAAGCCAGAGGCACAGCAATCTTAATTCACAAAAGAATAGCTTATGAACAAATCCAAGTTCTAAAAGATCCGCAATCTAGATTTCTTATCCTAACATGTAAGCTGGACCATACTGAACACACTTTAGTCTCTATCTATCTCCCTAACTCACACCAACCCAGACACCTCAAACGGATTCTACATACAGTTGACCGGATAAAAATAGGCAGAGTCTTGCTAGCGGGGGACTTCAACATGACTTGGGACCCGATGTTAGACAGGAAAAAAATCTCCCGCACAAAACACTCTACCCCCTCTGCTCAGCTCTCCCACAAGTTCAGACAAATTATTACCCATTTTTGCTACTATGATATATGGAGATCACTCCACACTAGAGACAGAGACTACACTCACTTCTCAGATCCTCATAAAACATACTCCAGACTCGACTACGTCTTTTGCTCAGCAGAAACCCTTGACCAAGTCAAACACTCTAACATCTCCCTGTGCCCATGGTCTGACCACGACCTAGCTTCAGTGACTTTTCGCTCAACAGAACGACACAATGTGAGGCCCTCCTGGCGCCTCCCACATGATATCCTACAGGATGCTGCATTCAAAGAAACTCTTAGAAAAGATATCATATTTTATTGCCAAACCAATGATAATAACCAGGTTAGAGATGACATACTCTGGGGTGCGGCAAAGGCCACCTTTAGAGGTCTTATACTCAAGAGACAAGCACACCTTAAAAAACTATCTGGCCTTCCCCTCTCTAAATCTCATATTGAACTATGCAGACTAGAACTCCTTAATAGACACACACCCTCAGATAGTGTCATAGCTCAAATTATAAAGATAAAAAATCACATCAACCAGCTAGAACTAAAGCATACCCAAGCAAATTTATTCAAATTGAAACAGATTACCTACCACAAGAGTAACAAAGCAGACACACTACTAGCTAACAAGCTTAAAAACAGAGCGAGCACCTCAAGAATCCACCAGATCCAATCTGGGAACCAGACCTACTGTAAGCCTTCAGACATTGGTGCATGTTTTGAAAAATTCTACTCAAATCTATATAATTTAGAAAAAAATGCAGGACACACACTAGCCCCTACCGACAATATTTGCTCCTTTCTTAGCAGTCTAAATCTCCCCTCATTGTCATCTGACGACCAAGAAACACTCTCATCCCCCTTTACTCCTAATGAAATTAAACACGTAATAACACACTTAAAACCTTTCAAAGCCCCAGGCCCAGATGGCTACTCCGCAGCTTTCTACAAAACATATACAAATGAACTAACCCCACTACTCCTAAGATTCTTTAATCACGCTAGAGAACAGGGTAGTTTCAGTAAGGAATTCTTGGAAGCCACGGTGATAACTATTCCTAAAATACAAAAAGATCCATCTCTTTGTTCCAATTACAGGCCAATTTCCCTGATTAATTTAGATGTTAAAATGTATGCCAAATTATTTGCTACTCGCATTTTTAAATTACTCCTGCAACTTATAAATTTAGACCAAGTAGGATTCATCCCCCATCGCGAAGGGCCTGACAATACTAGGCGTCTACTAAACATCTGCGCTGAATCCACCAGACTCAATAGGCCATTCTCTGTAATCTCGTTAGATGCAGAGAAGGCTTTTGAACGCGTTCGATGGTCTTACTTATGGGAAGTCCTCAAAACCTTTGGCTTCCCAGACCAAATTATCAAGGCGATACAGGCTCTTTACTCTACCCCCTCGGCAGTAGTCAGAGGACTGGGCTTCATCTCGCCCCCCTTTTCAATATCCAATGGCACCAGACAAGGGTGTCCACTTTCACCTCTCCTTTTTGCCCTTGCAATCGAGCCACTAGCGGAGCAAATCAGACAAGATAAGAAAATAGATGGCGTACGTCTACATGGCACTATTCATAAAATAGCGCTCTTTGCTGACGACATAACAATATTCTCTTCAGACCCTTTATCTTCATTCCTGAGACTGAAGGAAATCTTAGACTCCTTTGGTCACATGTCCCTTTACAAATTAAACTTAGATAAAACAGAAATTACCTGGGGCTTCCCCCAAGACACAGCTGACACCCTAATGACCCAATATAGAGTACACTGCACCAACAACTTCATCTCACACTTAGGGGTCAAGATATCGAACAATATCCCCCAGATGATCAAAGACAATTATTTGCCTATTTTAGCCGAACTGCGCACTCTGAAAGACAAATGGGATTACAATTACATATCATGGATAGGCAGACTAACGGCCCTCAAGATGTCATTCTTACCCAAAATTACTTATCTATTTAGATGCCTCCCTTTCCGTATTCTGGGGTATCTCCGACATCAATTTCAGAGCGAGTTCACAAAATATATATGGCAGCATAAACCCCCTAGACTGGCGCATAAAATTCTCCAAAGCCCCCTTAGTAGAGGAGGCATAGCCTCCCCTTCGATAACAAGGTATTATGAAGGAGCCATGCTCATCCACATTTCGCAATGGGGTGCGAAGGACTCTTCTAGTAAATGGAAAACCATAGAACAAGCCTCACTCATGAACCACATATTTCTACCTGACTTGATTTGGATCCCTACCCATTTACGACGGACCACAGACATTAGTAACACCATAATACAAGAATGTCTTGCCATGTGGGATAAGCTGAGACACTATCCACATATTGCCCCGCACCCCTCACCTATCACTTCCATGACGGGTCTCCTTCGAGGCCTACCTGACTCTCACCCTCACGGCTGGACACGAGTAGGAATACAGACAGTAGCTGATCTCTGGGTTACTTCACCAACTCCGCGCTTCATGACACTCTCAGAAATAAAGGCTGGCCTCAACTTACCTAGACATATGACATTTGAATATACAAGACTAAAGAGCTTTCTTCTCAGTTTTGACTTCCAACCTGAACTACACCGACCCCGAACACTCTGGGAAATGACTTGGCAACAAGGTAGAAAACTACATAGACCCCTATCAATACACTACACCTTAATAGGAAACTCAGACTCTGAGACTAAGCTCCCTCACTTACTCAAATGGGAATCGTCCCTGAACGTGACCGTACCCCCACAGGCATGGCAACATGTAATCTCCCTCACCAAAAAAGCACTACACTATGTTACACTCTTTGAAACTTATTAAAAACTCTTAACGCATTGGTACCTCACCCCTGCTAGACTAAAAAAAAATGTTTGACTCTGCATCTTCTCTATGTTGGCGTAATTGTGGTAAAAAAGGAGATTTTTTACACATATGGTGGGAATGTCCCAAGTTGAGACCCTTATGGAATACTTGTTTCCGTTCACTAGCGGGACTAGGTATAGCACTTCCCACAACTCCTTCCAATGCCCTTCTACACATAGGTATTCTTAAACTACCTAAACACCAAGCATACCAGGCAATTTATTTGTTAACAGCTACTAAAGCGACTATAGCCAAGGCATGGAAAACCAAGACGCCTCCAAAATGGTCATGCATCTTAAATTATATGGCATATATTTACAACATGGAGAAACCTATCTTTTACTCCCTAAATAATTCGGACCTGTTTGAACTAGTGTGGGCAGACTGGCAATCCTGCTACACCACTACTTGGTCCCCGAATACTAGAATAAACACGCATTAGATGACCTCTGCCGTCTATCCTTTGAATAAGAACTTTCTCTCTACCTCTAACGCTACTATCACCCTTCCTCTCCTCTCCATCCCCTTCCCCACCCCAACTAACCTACCTCTTACGATAAGAGCTATGTAACGCTCATTTTCCACTTCATGAATACATCCCAACCTGAAATGTTGAAATTGTTTAAATTTTCTGTTTATATAATCTTTAGGAGCCTGCGTGCTCCAAAAACATTCTCTATGTTATCTCTGTAATTGAGAATATTATATTTCAATAAAAATTTGAAATTTAAAAAAAAACAACACTTTTTTTTTTTTGCAAACTGGGTACTGCCAGAAAGTTGCCAGTACCCAAGATGGCCCCCAATAATTCAGAGGGGGATGGTTAGAGAGCTGTTTTGGGGGGGATCAGGGAGTTTGGGGGCTAAGGGGGATCCTACACTGCAGCATATGCAAATATGCTAAAAAAATAAATAAATTCAAAGATAACTTTTATTTTAGTACTGCCAGTACTTAAGATGGCGGGGACAATTGTGGGGTGGGGGAGGTAAAGGAGCTGTTTGGGAGAGATCAGGGGGTGTGATGTGTCAGGTGGGAGGCTGATCTCTACACTAAAGCTAAAATTAACCGTGCAAGTTCCCTACAAACTATCTAATTAACCCCTTCACTGCTAGCCATAATACATGTGTGATGTGCAGCAGCATTTAGCGGACTTCTAATTACCAAAAAGCAATGCCAAAGCCATATTTGTCTGCTATTTCTGAACAAAGGGGATCCCAGAGAAGCATTTACAACCATTTGCGCCATAATTGCACAAGCTGTTTGTAAATAATTTCAGTGAGAAACCTAAAATTGTGAAAATGTAACTTTTTTTTAATTTGATCGCATTTGGCGGTGAAATGGTGGCATGAAATATACCAAAATAGGCCTAGATCAATACTTGGGGTTGTCTACTACACTACACTAAAGCTAAAATTAACCCTAGAAGCTCCCTACATGCTCCCTAATTAACCCCTTCACTGCTAGGCATAATACACCTGTGGTGCGCAGTGGCATTTAGCAGCCTTCTAATTACCAAAAAGCAAAGCCAAAGCCATATATGTCTGCTATTTATGAACAAAGGGGATCCCAGAGAAGCATATACAACCATTTATGCCATAATTGCATAAGTTGTTTGTAAATAATTTCAGTGAGAAACCTAAAGTTTGTGAGCAATTTTTTTGTGAAAAAGTGAACATTTTTTTTTATTTGATCGCATTTGGCGGTGAAATGGTGGCATGAAATATACCAAAATGAGCCTAGATCAATACTTTGGGATGTCTTCTAAAAAAAAATATGTACATGTCAAGGGATATTCAGGGATTCCTGAAAGATATCAGTGTTCAAATGTAATTAGCGCTAATTTTGAAAAAAAAGTGGTTTGGAAATAGCAAAGTGCTACTTGTATTTATTGCCCTATAACTTGCAAAAAAAGCAAAGACCATGTAATCATTGGATATATTTCTAAACTCAGGACAAAATTTAGAAACTATTTAGCATGGGTGTTTTTTGGTGGTTGTAGATGTGTAACAGATTTTGGGGGTCAAAGTTAGAAAAAGTGTGTTTTTTTCAATTTATTCCTCATATTTTGTATTTTTTTTATAGCAAATTATAAGATATGATGTACATAATGGTATCTTTTGAAATTCCATTTAATGGCGAGAAAAAACGGTATATAATATGTGTGGGTACAGTAAATGAGTAAGAGGAAAATTAGAGCTAAACACAAACACCGCAGAAATGCAAAAATAGACGGTCAACAAATTGAAAAGTGGTCTGGTCACTAAGGTTAATTTATTTAATTGTAGTGTAGTGTTAGTGTAACATAGGTTAGGTTTATTTTACAGGTAAATTTGTTTTTATTTTAGCTAGGTAGTTAGCAAATATTTAATAACTATTTAATAACTATTGTACCTAGTTAAAATAAATACAAAGTTGCCTGTAAAATAAAAATAAACCCTGAGATAGCTAAAATGTAACTATTAGTTATATTGTAGCTATCTTAGGGTTTGTTTTATAGGTAAGTATTTAGTTTTAAATAGGAATAATTTAGTTAATGATAGTAATTTTATTTAGATTTATTTAAATTATATTTCAATTAGGGGGTGTTAGGGTTAGATTTAGGTTTAGGGGTTAATACATTTAATATAGTGGCGGTGACGTTGGGGGCTGAATATTAGGGGTTAATATATATAATGTAGGTGGCGGTGATGTTAGGGATGGCAGATTAGGGGTTAATAATATTTAACTAGTGTTTGCGAGGTGGGAGTGTGGCGGTTTAGGGGTTAATATGTTTATTATAGTGGCGGCGATGTAGGGGTTAATAATTTTATTTCAGTGTTTGTGATGCGGGAGGGCCTCGGTTTAGGGGTTAATAGGTAGTTTATGGGTGTTAGTGTACTTTTTAGCACTTTAGTTATGAGTTTTATACTATGGCGTTGTAGTGTAAAACTCATAACTACTGACTTTAGAATGCGTTACGAATCTTGGAGGTAGAGGGTGTAATGCTCACTTTTTTTGGCCTCCCAGGACAGACTCGTTTACGTAAGTCGTTTTGCAGTAAGGCCAAAGAAGTGTGCGGTGCCCCTAAACCTGCAAGACTCGTAATAGCAGCGGTAGTGAAAAAGCAGCATTAGGACCTGTTAACGCTGCTTTTCAGCTTAACGCAAAACTTGTAATCTAGCCGTAAGATAGCTACAATGTAACTATTAGTTATATTGTAGCTACCTTAGGGTTTATTTTACAGGTAAGTATTTAGTTTTAAATAGGAATTTGTTAGTTATTAATAGTAGGTTTTATTTAGATTTATTTTAATTATATTTAAGTTAGGGGGGTTAGGGTTAGGTTTAGGGGTTAATAGGTTTATTACAGCGGCGGAGTGGGCGGACGGCAGATTAAGGGTTAATTATTTTAAATAGTGTTTTTTATGCGGGAGGGCGGTGGTTTAGAGGTTAATAATTGTATTATAGTGGTGACGATGTCGGGGAGCGGTGGAATAGCGTTTAATACTTTTTTTAAGTGGCGGCGATGTCGAGAGCGGCAGATTAGTAGTTAATAAATTATAGTGTTTGCAATGCAGGAGGGCCTCGGTTTAGGGGTTAATTGGTAGTTTATGGGTGTTAGTGTACTTTGTAACACTTTAGATATGAGTTTTATGGTACAGCTTTGTAAAGTAAAACTCATAACTACTAACTTTAGATGGCGGTAAGAATCTTGTCAGTATTTAGTGTACCGCTCACTTTTTGGCCTCCCAGGCAAAACTCGTAATACCGGCGCTATGGAAGTCCCATTGAAAAAGGACATTTTTTAAAGTGCGGCACTGACGTTGCGTGACGGCCAAAAAAGTGTGCGGTACACCTATACCTGCAAGACTCGTAAGAGCAGTGGTAGGGAAAAAGCAGCGTTATGAAGCATAACGCTGCTTTTTCACTCATAACGCCAAACTCGTAATCTAGCTGTTTGTTTGTTATTTTTTGTAATTTACTTTTTTTATTTTTTGTAATTTAGAATTTTTTATTGTTTGTAATTTCGTATTTTATATTTTTTGTAATTGTAGATTTAATTTTTTTTAGTAGTGTTAGGTTTTTTAATGTGTAATTTATTTTATTTAATTTGTAGTTATTTTAATTTTAGTATAATAGTAATGTTAGTTTAATATATAGTTTAAACTTATTTTTTTTTAATTTCACAGGTAAGTTTTTATTTATTTTAAGATAGGGATATTGTAATTTTAATATAAAGTTAAGGGGGGTTTTAGGTTTAGGGGTTAATAGTTTAATTTAGTTTTTTGCGATGTGGGGGGCTTGTGATTTAGGGGTTAATAGGTTTATTTAGTGGCGGTGATGTGGGAGGCCAGAGGTTTACAGGTTAATTTATTTAGTGGTGGCAATGTCGGGGAGTGGCGGAATAGGGGTTAATAACTTTATTATAGTGGCGGTGATGTCGAGGAGTGGAGAAAAAGGGGTTAATAAAACAATTTGTGGCGGCAATGTTGAGCGTGGAAGATTAGGGGTTAATAGGTTTAATAGAGTGTTTGTGATGCGGGAGGGCCTCGGTTAAGGGGTTAATATGTAGTTTATGGGTGTTAGTGTACTTTGTAACATTTTAGTTATGAGTTTTGTGTAACAGTTTTGTTGTGCAAAATTCATAACTACTGGTTTCAGATTGCGGAACGGATCGTGACGCTATAGGCTGGAACACAAGCATTTTAGCCTCATCGCACAACTTATAATACCGGCGCTATGGAAATCCTACGCAAAAACTTAATTTTTTTGAGTGCAGGACTGACTTTGGGTTACAGGCCACAATGTTTGAACACAGCTATACCGTCAAGACTTGTAATGGCTGCATTCCATTTTTTTTACGCTGAAATGGCCATTTTTTCAGCGTTTAAACCGGAATGCAAAACTCTTAATCTAGGTGTATATGAAGTACATAGGAATGTAAAATATGTGTTTTGCGGTTTAGATCTTAAAACGGTTCGGTTAGCATACAATAATACTCAATAATCCTAAAGTGCGTTATGGAAAATTCCTCCCACTGGCAGTGTAATTGATTTTTCTGGCTGTGTTTACACAGCTTGTCAATAGCCTATACTTAAATATAGAAACTTTCAGTATAGGTAGGGAAACCACCGGCTAAATTAGCTATTTCAAATATCAATATGAAGCAAAGTTGTAATTTGTAAACAATTTAATACACTCCAGCAGATAAAATGGACCATTGGGAACAAAATAACCCCTTAGTAATCAGACCATTTTTTTAATTTTCTAACCGTTAAGGACCAGGGCTGTTTTTAAATTTTAGCGGTTGTTTATGTTTAGCTGTAATTTTCCTATTTCTCCTTTACTGTACCCAAACATATTATATACCGCTTTTCTAGCCATTAAATGGACTTTCTAAAGATACCATTATTTTTATCATATCATATAATTTAATATAAAAAAATATAAAATATGGTGAAAAATTAAAAAAAACACACACTTTTTCTAACTTTGATGCCTAAAATCTCTAGCGCATCTACAACCACCAAAAAACACCCATACTAAACAGTTTCTAAATTTTGTTCTGAGTTTAGAAATACCCAATGTTTACATGTTCTTTGCTTTTTTTTAAAGTTATAGGGCAATAAGTTCGAGTAGCACTTTGCTATTTACAAACTATTTGTTTTCAAAATTAGCGATAGTTACATTGTAACATATCTGTCAAGAATCCCTGAATAACCATTCACATGTTTATATTTTTTTTTAGTAGACAACCAAAAGTATTGATCTAGGCCCATTTTGGTATAGTTCATGCCACCATTTCACCACCAAATGCGATAAAAAAATGTTCACCAGAACTGCTTGTGCAATGTTAAATGCCGACAGCATATGCTAAAGTGGATCATGTCCACCAAACATTTCTAAATCTTCCCCTAAATGTTAGATTAGGGGCAATACAGGGAGCAGGGCGTACAAGGAGTTTAGAGTAAGGGGGCTTAGCTGAGGGGTCCCTACAAATTTGTCTCACCCAGGGCCTTGCTAATTCTAAAGTTAACCCAGTGTTCCATGCAATTCAGCTCCTATTTCACATGCCTAATTCTATACTCCAATAGCAATACAGTGACCAGAAAAACAGAGCTGCAAAGATTCTGGTAAGTTGGACACATTAGTGTCAAGTATCATTAATATCAAGTATAAAGTAAGAATATCTTCTAGGATAGATCTGGCTGAAATAATTGGTAATCATACCATTTGTTTATTATAGGCAATTGATGAAGAGAAGGTAGAATAGACCAATCATGAATGTGTTACTAAATAATAATACTAAAAAATATTAATTTAAGGATGTAATATTTAATTTTAGAATAGTTAAAAAAAAAGCCTTTTAAAATATCTGTATATTTTCAAACTATACTACATTTAAAACTGTGCTGAAAATGTACTTGTTAATAGAGATATAAAATGCAGCCATAGAATCAGTTTTCTCATTGACAGAGAAATTAAGCTTCAATAACAAATACTATTGATTTTGAAGCTCTGAATACTGCTGACATACACAATAGAACACTGTAATAAATGGAAACAATGATTGATCATAGATGATATTGAATTTCCATTTGCTGATGTCTTGAAACTACATGCACTGCTGTGTAAAGCACAAGTAATAAATGTTTCATATATATATATATTTAAAGTTTACCTAGTACTACTAGAGTGTGCTTTATTAATTCATTAATTTTGCACAAAATTGATCTTGAAACATTTTTTGTATTATTCTGGGATAATATTTTACTTGAATCTGAAATATTTTCTATATTTTACCATTCAAATCTAATTTAAAGGAACATGCTAACGTAAAAAAAAGCTGAGTATTTTGTTTTTTAAACAAATGCATATGTATCTATGTCTTTAACTGATACAAAGTGCCCCATGTATTAAAGGTTGGACTGTCAAGATTCACAACTTGGGAACTTATCTGCCCACCTTTGTGGCAAACGGGTAGTGGACACTGTTCGTCCACTGCCGGCTTGTGCAATGCCAATCACATGAGAGAAGGACCTGTCAATCACCCTAAACTAACGTGTTTGTGGTGTTTTATATACATCGCCTCAAAGGTGGCGGAGAGGGTAAGAAGCAGTGGTTAGATTACTACTGTTTCTTAAATTGTAGAAATACGTTAAATATATAATAAAAGCTTTACTCCCAGATTTGATATCTTTTTTCAGCTCCCATTCATCAATCACAAGCTATGTGATTATTTGTAACAGCACATGAACACAATAGAAGTGTGACTTTATCTAATAAAACAGTTTTGGAGAGGATAACAGAAATATTAATTTAAGGCAAGACCTCTGAAAATATAAATCAAAATTATATAAAGTTTTTCTTTAAAGAGCATGAACTGTGTTTACAATAACAGAAGTAAGGCAACATGAAACTCAAAATTTTAAACTGCATATTTATTACTTGTTTAACCAGCTGTATATGTTCCTATATGACAGAATTCTGCTTACTAGTAATTACTTACTATAAATGTCTACCCCACTGCCTTAGCAGCTTAATATATAAAGTTAACAGAAAAAAGAAAGCGATCCTGGTGCAGATGAAAATACACACTTTATTGAATAAAAAAACTTCAGTGTAGTGAAGAGACAAAACGGTCTTTAATATATTAAGTATCTGGCTGAATGCAAGTTACTTTAGACACTTATTTATTTAAAATTTGCTATAAAAACTAAAATGTTGCTTCACAATGAAAAAATGACAATATTTACAACATTTTACAATGTCATGAGAGTGTATCTTATCCCTTTTTATAACTCAAACACAGGTTGTTGATGAAAGTCAGTAAAGTATCTGAAAGTCTTCAAGCTTCTGTATTAATATGCACAAAGCAAGAGGACACAGAAAAGGATTATTGCTGTAATCTTTTTAAAAGAAGGCAATGTCCAACATATGAAGGTGTACTCTCTTACACCGACTGTGGAGAATTTTCTCCTGCATTTATGTATCCCCTTGTCACTATGGGATCTCCTTGTAATTGTTGTTCAACTTAAAAATGGCCACCATTTCTGTGAGTCTCACTGAGTGGTCAAACTACGGAAGCCGATAACTTACAAGAGTAAGAGCAACGCGTTTCAGATTTTGATTGCCTTTTCATGTTCTATAAACTAGCATTTCTGTGCTCTATTTATACCCTTTAGTTAGATTTATTATATGGCGGGAAGACATAATTCACTGTAGTGAATCATGTCCGCCCAACATCGCTAGCACTAGCAGGGGGTGTCAATTATCCCAATCAGAACGGGATGATTGCAGTCTGCCACCTAAAAGTTAATAAAAAAGATCTCTTGTTTCAAATATTTGCTTAAAGGGATGTTATAACAAAGGTTTACATAGAAAATCCTTTACATAACAATTTTTTTACATGGAAAGATTTTTTTATTTTTATATTTAAATAAAACACAGGTGTGCTTTACAATAAATATATCCTAATACATTAATAGTACCAATTTCACAAAGACCAATATTTAGTAAATGCATATTATTATTATTATTATTATTATTAGAATCATAATATTTATACAGTATACCACTGCAAAAATTCCATAGCTCTGGATAGAACCTCATCCACTGTCAAGGATACACGCATCATAAAATATGTACAAAACAAAACAAAAAAATACAAAACAAGCAAATTATACTTAATAAAATGACATACTCTTTAAAACAGTCCACCCTACCATTTCCACAAAAGGAAAAAATTCAAGAAAACTAAAATAAAATGAAAAAAAAAGACAACCTTGTTTTGATGGTGAGACATGATTATGAGATAAAATATTTCTCAAGTGCAATCACTTCTTTAGGTATTGCATGGTTTTGGTGAAAATCCCCAAACTATACTTGCAAATACCCCAAAAACACACTGGAACACATATTTGCAAACCCTTAATCATGAATGTGAGATCCTTGATAAAACTACCATACTACTAAGAGAGACTACATTAAACATGCACATATTGACATTTAAAAACAATTCCAGATCTAATTGTTTAAGTGTTGTGGTTGTAATTTCAACTTTTGCAATTGCTCTTGTTTGCTGTGTGAGATACACATACAGCTATGTATGTTAATATCATGAACATCCACATGCAATCGGTTAGAAAAGATAGATGAAGTGAACTTCAATTAATTCTGTTCATGGTCTTGTCTGAACAAGGAGGATCTAAGAAGCAAAACCAGTTTCCATTAATCTAGACCATTATCTCTCAATATCCATACACACACATTTGTAATATACAGGCCCTACACTATATATCTTGTAATGACATATTGAAAAAGATTAAAATGAGTATGCAGGAATTACTCTGTTATTTTACAATGGAAGATTTACTCTAAATGAAGATGAGATCACTTAGAACAAGGTTTATGATCCATTGCTCCAAAAACACAGTATATGAATAGCAAAAAAAAACAAAAAAAATAACAGTAATTGTTTCACATTAAAAATGAATATATTTAAATTACTATTCAGGAACAATTATCTAAGCAAATCATCTTATTAAGCAGTCAAATGTTGAGCCATTATGTTATCTTGCATTTGTGTTGTATTATCATAGATCATACAGTGAAAATAGCACATGGCGACTGTAAAATTATTAAGTGAGAATTTGTTAGTATTGTTAATTTTGTATAATTGGTCTTGGGATATGACACCAATATCGCTCATGCTATGTTTATTGTTTCAAAGCATAATGTTGTCTTCTCATTTAGAATACAAAACCACTGGGAACAAATTTTCATTTATGCCAAAAGAAAGAATAAATGACCTAGGTCATATTTGTTTTATTTTGCTTTTGGCTGAATTAAACTCAATTTGTCACAGACAACTCTCAGAAAGGAATTATATAATTATGAAAGCTGAGACTGACTAATTCTCAATTAAAAGTCATCTAAAGCTAAATTATATTTGTTTTGAAGTTCTTTTATGCTTATTAATGTGAAACAATTGTTTTGATTTTGTATTGTAAACTTTAGCATATTAATTGAAGCATAAGGCCAAACTGTTCTTCCATAGAATCCAGATATAATTTGATAATGTAAAAGCTTATATTTATCTTTAATTTACTAATCATGTGTTTGTTATTTGTTTACTTTTCTATTTCTAGATAATAAGATGGCATCAAATCAAATTTAACACCAGGTGTGAACATTTAATAAAGCAATTAATTTACAAAATGGTGAGTGTATGCAGTAAGCATTAGTAAATGGATGTACAGTGTTGTGGAGAATATAACTCTTGAATAAATCAATGAATATTAATTTACTGGTTAAAGGGACATGAACCCCAACATTTTCTTTCATGATTCAGATAGAGAATACAATTTCAAACAACTTTTTAATGTACTTCTATTATTTAATTTGCTTCCTTCTCTTGTTATCCTTTTGCTGAAAGTTTTATCTAGGTAAGCTCAGTAGAAGCAAAGAAACTAGGTTCCAGCTGCTGATTGGAGGCTGCGTATATATACCGATTGTCATTGGCTTACCCATGTGTTCAGTTAGAAACCAGTAATGCATTGTTGCTCCTTCAACAAATGATATCAAGAGAATGAAACAAATGAGATAATAGACGTAAATTAGAAAGTTGTTTAAAATTGTATTTTCTATCTGAACCATGAAAAAACATTTTTGGCTTTCATGTCCCTTTAAGTTAATCTTATCAAATTCACAAATAGAAAAAAAAGCTTAGTATATTTTTTTTAGAATTACCCATGCTTATAATTCTGCAGATTACAATTTTTTTCTTTGTTTTATTATTCTTTAAAAGGACATGAAACCCATTATTTGTCTTTCATGATTTAGGTTGAACATAGAATTTTAAAATACTTTTTAGTTTACGTCAATTATCTAATTTCCTTCATTCTTTTTGCATCATTTGTTGAAGGAGCAGCAATGCACTACTGAACACATGGATGAGCCAATGACAATCGGTATATATATATATATATATATATATATATATATATATGCAGCCACCAATCAGCAGCTAAAACCTAGGTTCTTTGCTGCTCCTGAGCTTTCCTAGATAGACCTTTCAGCAAAGGATAACAAGAGAAGGAAGCAAATTAAATAATAAATGTAAATCTGAAAGTTGTTTAAATTTGTATGCTCTGTCTAAATCATGAATGTCTAGTTGACTTTACTGTCCCTTTAAATACAAGTATCATTTTCATTAAATCATTAACAGTGATAAACCAGCAGCCCGTCAATAAGGAATCTGAATTACTAGTCATAGTTCTCACCCAACATTTTAACATTAGCTCACTCTCCAAATATGTATGGTTGTTCAAACATGTTTGCTATATTTATAGGGGTCATAAGGGACCCCTTTATGGACCCTTATAGCACCACACTCCATGCACTACATACAGTATATAATTATAATTAAAGTCATTCTTATATTCTTCCCTCTTATATTCCTATAATTATATCACCTACATTCAACTCATAGTTTAATGCATCTCTTTCTATTCACTATATTTACTAATTCTGCTCAAAATAATTTCTATTCGCTTCTTGTATATTAGTGTGTGTGTAATGAAGCCCCACTACCTCGCTAATCTGTTATTCATTTCTAGCTATTTTATTTGACCCTCTACTAGAAGACAAAAAAAGAAAGAAAACAGGAAAGTATCTTACATGGATCTAAAAAACTAAATTAAATGGTGAAAAATATACATTTATGGCAGAGCATAGTTTTAGCTCAATCATAATTAGGAATGCAAAACTTTAGCAAAGACTCAAAATTCAGAATTTCTATTTCAAATCCATACATGTAAACATGTCTTTTCTTATTTGTATGAGCTGCTCAATTACATGAGTATTAGGGGGAAAAATTAAAGAAATATGTGATTTAAACTTCAAATTAGCAATAAGGTACCTTTGCCAGGTGAGTTGTTTTGTAATCTTTTTCAGAAGTATACTGTTAGCCCTTCATAGGCACAGGTTAAATGTGTTTGCAAGAGAAATGTTTATGGAATTAATCTTCTTTGGTCATTTTGTTTTATTAAAGGGCCATGATATCCAAATGTTGAAACACTTGAAAGTGATGCAGCATAGTTGTAAAAAGCTGACTAGAAAATATCACCTAAACATCTCTATGTAAAAAAGAAAGATATTTTACCTCAAAAATTCCTCAATAGCCACATCCCATTGCAAAGGACTTCTAAGCAGCAAATCAGTATGTCTGTTCCGGGACAGCTAAGGGAGTGAGTTTCCGTGCACTCTCTCTCTGAGAGCTAAGTGAAATTTCATGAGATCACAGTAAAAGAGTTCATGACACTGTTGATGTTGATTGGCTGCTGTTCATTTCTTCATATTTTTTTTTTTTTCCTGCAGCTGGGCAGCAGCTGAATTATAACTTTTTACACAGCACTTACTCTGCTGAGCTGAGGAAATTGTGAGGTAAAATATCTTCCTTTTATTCCTGGAGGTTGTGAGTATGTAATGTAGAAGTTAAACTACGTGACATTAACATGTGAAAAAACTTTCAGCAGATAAGTTTGTTTTTTCTAGGAAATAGTATTTAACTGTTTGTTAGCCTAGCTCTTGCAATGAAGAACTTGAACTTGAACTTAAGCTAATGGACACTGTTACATGAGAAGACTCCTGCATTGAAATTTATATGTTTTATGTAACTGAATGTTCCAAAAGTCTATTCAATCCACAGTTAAAGGATTACTTTCTGTTATAATTTTTAAGCTAAACAACTAACATATTAAAGTTAATAAACATTAATTTAAACCTACTGACCTATATTTTCTCCAAAACGAAGTTTCATAACGTTCTAAAAGATATATCTTTTATTTGCCGATGATGTCACGTTATCCTGCCCACTATTTTCAGCACTGCATGTTCAAAATACTTAAACCAATAACTTTGTGTTTAAAGCGCCATTTTGAAACCTAGGTATTGTAAACGGATTGGTACAGAGCAAAGGATACCCACGGAGTGGGTTTGGAAAACAATTAAATTTGCAGACAAGATTTCTGATATACGGTAGAGATATGTTAATGAAATGCTATTGATAAAAAGCGTATTTGGGGTAGTTAGTTAGTAACAGGTATAGAAAATATTTACTTACAGTGGCCCTTTAACCATGTTTCAAATGTTTATATTGTTGCACATCTCTGCTCTAGTTCTGAATATGGGTTCTTGTATTTGTTTCTGTGTCTTTCTGTTCTTGGCCTGATGGGGAAGCTCCGTCATGCTGCTCTTTCCCCTCTTACACCCTCTACTTAATCTTTACCTCTTTTCTAACCCAACTTGCTTCTTCTTTCTCTTCCCTAGTTGCTTCCCTACCCTACTACCCCCTTCTCTCATCTCTTTACTCTTTACTCCCTATTTCTGGACCTTCTTTTGCTTTCCTCAATCTCTCTTCAAATTGTAGTCCAAGGAGTAGGAGGTATTAGAGAACTGTTTGTTTAAATTGTTTGTTTGTTTGAAGTGTACTTGAAGAATCAGTATATATCTGTGTTCAGGCAGTGGCAGGAAGACTACGACCACACATAACTATCTACATCACTTGTTGTACTGATAGCGACACTCGCAGCTAGAAATACATGACAGACCGAGACGGACCTAACCAGTTTCGTATAGCCACACAAAATGTAAAGGGCTTCCTCTCCCCACAGAAAAGATCAATAGCATTCCATGATTTTTATAAAAAGACAGTCGACATCATTATGACGCAAGAGACTCACTTTAAAAAAACTAATGAGCCCAAGCTTTCACAGCTCCACTATGATCAACACTTTCTAAGCTCAGGGCCGACAAAGCACAATGGCGTGTGTATTTCCTTTAGAAAGGGCACCTCATTTGTATTACTCGATAAATACTCAGACCCAGACGGGCGAATACTAATTCTAGTAGGACTTTTTTATGGCAGGCCCATTACCCTAGTAAATATATATGCCCCTATTCGCCCTAGACCCCCATTCTTTCGCAAAGTAATCAATCAAATCCTAGACATCTCGAAAGGCCCGGTATTCATGGGTGGTGACTTTAACTTCCCAATGAGCCCCATGCTAGACACTTCCTCAGGCCGTTCTTACATGCAGAGCTCGCAAATAAAAGCTAACTGGCAAGCCATAAGAGCCATGCCCCTATTTGACTCCTGGAGAGTGGCTAACCCAACTACCAGGGATTTCACATTCTTCTCAAACCCACAGCGCTCATACACCCACTTAGATTATATTTTTTGCGAACAACAGACGCTCTCCTCCCTATGTTAATCCAGGCTCTACCACACCGCTTGGTCTGACCATAGTATGGTGTGTTCTAGCTTCCAATGGTCAACTAAGCCACAATACCAACAAAATTGGAGACTGAGCGACCAAATTTTCTTAGACCCTCTGATCACGAAGGACTTAGCTGAAAAGACAGCCGAGTTCTTTTCCTTTAATGATCCTTTAGCTACCTCAGCAACCAACAACTGGGAAGCGTATAAGTGCTTCATTAGGGGGGTAATAATGGGACATACACATAAACAGCGCAAGCAACGAAGAGCCCAATACGACCTTTTGACCTCTAACTACAATAACTGCGAAAGAGAACTTAAGTAAAACCCGCAGTCCCCAATATTGCTACAAAAATCTCAACAAGCTAGAGAGGAGTTACACCAATACTTAATTAAGAACGCTCACATGCGGGCTTTAACATCCAAATCAAAATTCTTTATTGAGAGCAATAAAGCAGGGCGTCTCCTTGCTAGGTCCCTGAAGAAGAAGCGTTACAAAACATTTATAGATAAAATAACAGATAAGGAGGGCACAACTTATACCACCAATGCTGACATTGTTAACCAATTTGCCCAATACTATTCTACACTGTATAACCTTCCAACTCAAGACAAAGTGTCCAAACTTGCTAAAATTAACGATTATTTATCCGAAATTCAACTCCCTACGCTACTTGAGTCGGACTGCGAGGCATTAGACGAGAAATTCTCGGCCCAAGAACTTATGATAGCTATCAAAAACCTCCCTCAAGGCAAAGCCCCAGGCCCCGATGGGTTTACACCTAAATTTTATCATCAGTTTAAGTCCCTGCTCTGTCCCCCTTTATTAAATATGTATCACTCCTTAGACCAAGATGGACAATTGACCCCATCCCTTTTGGAAGCTACTATCTCAGTTATCCCTAAACCAAATAAACCCTGTGATGAAGTAACTAACTATCGCCCCATTTCCCTAATAAATATAGATATTAAACTATATGCCAAACTGATCGCTACCAGAATAAATAAATACTTACCCTTCCTGGTGAACCCGGATCAAACCGGATTTATACCGGGCAGAGAGGCTAAGGACAACACCATCCGGGTGTTGCACACTTTACTTTCTGCATCATCTAATGTAAAACCCCTAGTCATACTGTCCACAGATGCGGAAAAAGCTTTTGACAGGGTGGACTGGGACTTCCTCTGGTCCACCCTGTCAAAGTTTGGATTCTCACATACCTCAATATCCCGCATTAAATCTTTGTATACGAGCCCATTGGCGCGAGTTAATGCAAACAACACACTCTCACAAGTAATTTATATAAACAACGGCACTCGACAAAGGGTGCCCTCTTTCTCCACTACTATTTGCCTTAGTGGTGGAGGTACTGGCTGTACGAGTCAGAAATAACCCTCTTGTTAGTGGAGTCTCCTTTGGGGAGATCCACCAAAAATGTCTTCTGTACGCGGACGACATTATATTTACAATACATTCCCCGCTAATATCTATCCCCACCCTCCTACATGAACTGGAAGATTATAAATCAGTCTCAAATTTTTCTATTAATATGGGAAAGTCAATGTTAATGCCGATACACCTTAGGGAGGAAGAACTACAGTTTATTTCGACTCACACCTCATTCCAAATGACGAATAAAATACATTACCTGGGGATTGACATATCACCTACGTATACAGAGCTGTTCAGCCTCAACTACATGCCACTTCAACAGGAAACTAGTAAGTCATTAGAACTCTGGAGCAAAAGGATCTTTCGTGGATGGGGCGTATTAACGCTATAAAAATGAACCTTCTCCCTAAGTACTTATATTTATTTCAAGTACTCCCCATAGACCTCCCCTTGCAGTATTTAAGAAGACAACAAAAAATGCTAGACGCATTTATATGGGACAATAAGAGATCCAGAGTAGCTAGAAACACCTTATTCTTACACAAAGAGAACGGGGGACTGGGTTCTCCGAACCTCCTGAATTATTACAAGTCGGCCCATATGACCCGTATAGTTGCCTGGAAGCACTCCCCAGCTGGGAAAACCTGGACCCAAATAGAATCCTGCTTAGCAGGTGGCTTGAATTTGGGTGACCAATGTTGGATACCTAGTAAACACAGACCAACAGACGTTTGGGGGAACCACTACATAGCTACCACCCTCAGAATATGGGATAGACTTCTATCCGAGGAGAAGCAGATCTCGTCACAGATCTCCCCCCTAACCCCTTTACTTAACAACCCCTTGTTGTTGCAACCACATACCTTTCCTCCGCCACTAATTTCAGGCATCCCTACCAACATCCCGGCACACATAGTATTACACAATGGAATTATTAAGACTCAAGCGGACTTACACCAACAACTGGGAGCCCCCTTTCACTTATGGTACCCGTATTTGCAAATTAGGCATGCTATTTCTACTAGCACATACAAGCCAGACCTTGTAAGACCCCTGACCCCCTTTGAAACTCTGTGTACATCTCCTACTATTGCCAAATCCCATGTTTCTACTATATACAAACTGCTTAGGGGTTCCTTCCCTAATAAGACACCAACATTTATTGCGAAATGGGAAAAGGAGCTAAACACAGAATTCACCGAGGCCCAATGGCTTCATATCTTCTCTGAAACTAAAAAATCCTCTCTGTCCCTAACGATAGTCGAAATGAATTACAAACTACTTTCAAGGTGGTATCTTACCCCACATCGCCTTCGAAGCATATTCCCTAACTCCTCTTCCCTATGTTGGCGACACTGTGGAGGGGTGGGTACACTCTCACATATTTGTTGGTCTTGCCCACTTCTTAGCTCTTACTGGGACAACATAAACAGACATGTGGACAGAGTACTGGGGATGCCAATCACATTTACCCCTAGCCTGGTGCTACTGAGTGACATCCCGAAAATTTCCTGCCTATATCGAAAGAAACTGTTGCATTGTATGCTTAGCTGTGCCAGACGTTTGGTCCCTAGGTTCTGGAAAAAAACTGCCCCCCCTACCTATCATATGTGAATAAAAGAAGTGAGACACATGTTAGACCTAGAAAAGCTGTACTATACGTACAAAGGGAAGCAAGATGTTATCTTAGACATCATTTTCATCTGGGAACAGCAAAATACTGACAATACCATTAGGGGGGAACCCACCACGTAGTCTGGCTTAATGTGACCTGCTTGACTAATATACCTCCTTGTGTGACCATTTTCTGTCCTAGGTTAAACTGTCTCAACCGTTTTCTTGAGTTTTAAACCGAGAATAAGCCTTTGACTAGCTTATCACATTAGCTACATATGTGTTCACTGTCTGTCAAAAAATTAGAAACCTTCTGCTTATGTTTCTTTGATGCACTTGAACTGATTTGTCTATTGTCTGTTAGTATTTGATTTCTTGTTTTTGTTGTTCTTCTTTTTGAGAAAAAATAATAAAAAATTATTTGATGGAAAAAAAAAAAATATCTTCCTTTTTTACATAGAGATGCTCAGGTGATATTTTCCTGTCAGCCTTTTACAGTTATACAGGGAGTGCAGAATTATTAGGCAAATGGGTATTTTGACCACATCATCCTCTTTATGCATGTTGTCTTACTCCAAGCTGTATAGGCTAGAAAGCCTACTACCAATTAAGCATATTAGGTGATGTGCATCTCTGTAATGAGAAGGGGTGTGGTCTAATGACATCAACACCCTATATCAGGTGTGCATAATTATTAGGCAACTAAATTTCCTTTGGCAAAATGGGTCAAAAGAAGGACTTGACAGGCTCAGAAAAGTCAAAAATAGTGAGATATCTTGCAGAGGGATGCAGCACTCTTAAAATTGCAAAGCTTCTGAAGCGTGATCATCGAACAATCAAGTGTTTCATTCAAAATAGTCAACAGGGTCGCAAGAAGCGTGTGGAAAAACCAAGGCGCAAAATAACTGCCCATGAACTGAGAAAAGTCAAGCGTGCAGCTGCCAAGATGCCACTTGCCACCAGTTTGGCCATATTTCTGAGCTGCAACATCACTGGAGTGCCCAAAAGCACAAGGTGTGCAATACTCAGAGACATGGCCAAGGTAAGAAAGGCTGAAAGACGACCACCACTGAACAAGACACACAAGCTGAAACGTCAAGACTGGGCCAAGAAATATCTCAAGACTGATTTTTCTAAGGTTTTATGGACTGATGAAATGAGAGTGAGTCTTGATGGGCCAGATGGATGGGCCCGTGGCTGGATTGCTAAAGGGCAGAGAGCTCCAGTCCAACTCAGACGCCAGCAAGGTGGAGGTGGAGTACTGGATTGGGCTGGTATCATCAAAGATGAGCTTGTGAGGCCTTTTCGGGTTGAGGATGGAGTCAAGCTCAACTCCCAGTCCTACTGCCAGTTTCTGGAAGACACCTTCTTCAAGCAGTGGTACAGGAAGAAGTCTGCATCCTTCAAGAAAAACATGATTTTAATGCAGGACAATGCTCCATCACACGCGTCCAAGTACTCCACAGCGTGGCTGGCAAGAAAGGGTATAAAAGAAGAAAATCTAATGACATGGCCTCCTTGTTCACCTGATCTGAACCCCATTGAGAACCTGTGG